>NC_091184.1:6950291-7250291 GCF_040958095.1 Procambarus clarkii | reverse complement strand
CCGAAGCAGGGGTTATCATCTTGACGAAATGAAGAATTCACTCACGAATGTGCCCCCACACCCACCATGGAGCCACAATTAGAGGCAGGACACCCAACAAGAAGCTATCGCCGATCTTGTCGGGGCCTCCTAGGGGTGCGTCGTGAGTATACGCCCCACAAACGCCACCTTAAGAAACCGACAGTCCGTCGAGATCGGGTTCAGTGACGAAGTGGGGATTGACAATAAAAGGTTCCCCTCGCTCTCGACGTCGGGTACTGCAGTTCTACGGGTGCATGAGTATGCCTCCTCAAGCACCCGGGCGTCAAAATAGAAGAAGTCCAAGGGAAGAACCAGAACGAGCAAAAGGTCGGCAGGAAACGGCAAGCAGATAGGAGAAGAGGGGGGAGAAAAACGAAACAGAAGGAAAAGGAAAAGATGCCCAGCAAAATCGGAGAGGACGGCAGCAGGAGCACAAGGCTAGAAAAGGACAGAGGACTGTCCCAAGGAGCATCACACTCCGGCAGCCGCCCACTAAGCCCCCACACGGCGACAACGAGCTGAGCGGGGAGGGGCTGCTGGACTTGTAGCTCTAGCCCCCCCTCTACTGGCAGGGGTTTGGTGCAGGACTAGTAGTTCCAACCTCCCTCTACTGGCAGGGGGTAGGTGCTGGACCTGTAGCTCCAGCCACCCCTCTACTGGCAGGGGGTTGGTGCTGGACCTGTAGCTCCAGCCCCCCTCTACTGGCGGGGGGGGTTGGGGCTGGCCTTATAGCTCCAGCCCTCCTCTACTGGCAGAGGGTAGGTGCTGGACCTGTAGCTCCAGCCCCCCTCTACTGGCAGGGGGTTGGTGCTGGACCTGTAGCTCCAGTCCCCTCTACTGGCAGGGGTTGGTGCAGGACTAGTAGTTCCAACCCCCCTCTACTGACAGGGGGTAGGTGCTGGACCTGTAGCTCCAGCCCCCCTCTACTGGAAGAGGGTTGGTGCTGGACCTGTAGCTCGAGCCCCCCTCTACTGGAAGAGGGTTGGTGCTGGACCTGTAGCTGCAGCCCCCTCTACGGGCAGGGGGTTGGTGCTTGACCAGTAGCTCCAGCCCCCCACCTCTACTGGCAGGGGGTTGGTGCTTGAAGTGTAGCTCCAGCCCCCCCTCTACTCAAAGGGGTTTGGTGCTGGACCTGTAGCTCCAGCCCCCCTCTACTGGCAGGGGGATCGTGCTGGACCTGTAGCTCCAGTCCCCCTCTACTGGCAGGGGGTTGGTGCTGGACCAGTAGCTCCAGCCCCCCACCTCTACTGGCCGGGGGTTGGTGCTGGATCTGTAGCTCCAGCCCCCCCCCTTTACTCGGAGGGGGTTGGTGTTTGACATGTAGCTCCACCCCACCTCTACTGGTAGGGGGTTGGTGCTGGACCTGTAGCTCCAGCCCCCCCTCTACTGGCAGGGGGTAGGTGCTGCACCTGTATCTCCAGCCCCCCCCCCCCTCTACTGGCAGGAGGTTGGTGCTGGACCTGTAGCTCCAGTCCCCTTCTACTGGCAGGGGGTTGGTGCTGAACCTGCAGTTCCTTCCCCCCCTCTACTGGCAGGGGGTTGGTGCTTGACCTGCAGCTCCAGCCTCCTCTACTGGCAGGAGGTTGGTGCTGGACCTGTAGATCCAGCCCTCCTCTACTGGCAGGGGGTTGATGCTGGACCTATAGCTCCAGCCCCCCTCTACTGGCAGGGGGGATGGTGCTGGACCTGTAGCTCCAGCCCCCCCTCTATTGGCATGGGGTTGGTCCTGGATCTGCAGCTCCAGCCCCCCTCTACTGGCAGGGTGTTGGTGCTGGACCTGTAGCTGCAGCCCCCTCTACGGGCAGGGTGGGGTTGGTCCTGAACCTGTAACTCCAGCTCCCTTCTATTGGCAGGGGGTTGGTGCTGGACCTGAAGCTCCAGCCCCCCCTCTACTGGCAGGGGGTTGGTTCTTGACCTGTAGTTCTAGACCTTCCCCCCTCTAGTGGCAGGGGGTTGGTGCTGGACCTGAAAATCCAGCCCCCCCTCTACTGGAAGGGGGTTGGTTCTGGACCTGTAGCTCCAGTCCCCTTCTACTGGCAGGGGGTTGGTGCTGGACCTGTAGCTCCAGCCCCCCTCTACTGGCAGGGGATTGGTGCTGGACCTGCAGCTCCAGCCCCCCCCCTCTACTGGCAGGGGGTTGGTGTTGGATGTGTTGACCCAGCCCCCCTCTACTGGCAGGGGATGCTGCTGGACCTGTAGCTCCAGCCCCCCTCTACTGGCAGGGGGTTGGTGCTGGACCTGTAGCTCCAGCCCCGCTCTACCTGCTGGGGGTAGGTGCTGGACCTGTAGCTCCAGCCACCCCTCTACTGGCAGGGGGTAGGTGCTGGACCTGTAGCTCCAGCCCCCCTCTACTGGCAGGGGGTAGGTGCTGGACCTGTAGCTCCAGCCCCCTTCTACTGGCAGGGGGTTGACCCTGGATCTGTAGCGCCAGCCCCCCCCTCAACTAGCAGGGGGTTGGCCCTGGAAATGAAGACACCAGCCCCCCTCTACCGGCAGAGGGTTGATGCTGGACCTGTAGCTCCAGCCCCCTCAACTGGCAGGGGGTTGGTGCTGGACCTGTAGCTCCAGCCCCCTCTACTGGCAGGGGAATGGTGCTGGACTTGTAGCTCCAGCCCCCTTCTACTGGCAGGGGGTTGGTGCTGGACCTGTAGCTCCAGCCCCCTCTACTGGCAGGGGAATGGTGCTGGACTTGTAGCTCCAGGCCCCCTCTACTGGCAGGAGGTTGGTGCTGGACCTGAAGCTCCAGCCCCCCTCTACTGGCAGGGGGTTGGTGCTGGACCTGTAGCTCTAGCTCCCCTCCACTGCCAGGGGGTTGGCCCTGAATCTGTAGCTCCAGCCCCCTCTACTGGCAGGGGGTTGGTGCTGGACCTGTAGCTCCAGCCCCACCCCCCTCTACTAGAAGGGGGTTGGTGCTGGACCTGTAGCACCAGCCCCCCCCTCTAATGGCAGGGGGTTGGTGCTGGACCTGTAGCTCCAGCCCCCCCCCCCCACTCTACTGGCAGGGGGTTGGTGCTTGACCTGCAGATCCAGCCTCCTCTATTGGCAGGGGGATGGTGCTGGACCTGTAGCTCCAGCCCCCCTCTACTGGCAGGGGGTTGGAGATGGACCTGTAGCTCCAGCCATCCTCTATAGCCAGGGGTTGGCCCTGAATCTGTAGTTCCACTCCGCCTTCTACTGGCAGGGGGTTCGTGCTGGACCTTTAGCTCCAGCCCCCCTCTACTGGCAGGGGATTGGTCCTGTACCTGTAGCTACAGCCCCCCTCAACTGGCAGGGGTTTTGTGCTGGACCTGTAGCTCCAGCCCCCTTCTACTGGCAGGGGGTTGGTGCTGGACCTGTAACTCCAGCCCCCCTCTACTAGGAGGGGGGTTGCTGCTGGAACTGTAGCTCCAGCCCCCCTCTACTGGCAGGGGGTTGGTGCTGAACCTGTAGCTCCAGGCCCCCTCTACTGGTAGGGGGTTGGTGCTGGACCTGTAGCTCCAGGCCCCCTCTACTGGCAAGGGGTTGGTGCTGGACCTGTAGCTCCAGCCCCCCCTCTACTGGCAGGAGGTTGGTGCTGTAGCTGTAGCTCCAGCCCCCCTCCCCTCTATTGGCATGGGGTTGGTGCTGCACCTGTAGCTCCAGCTCCCGTCTACTGGCAGGGGGTTGGCGCTGGATCTGTAGTTCCAGCCTCCTCTACTGGCAGGAGGTTGGTGCAGGACCTGTAGATCCAGCCCTCCTCTACTGGCACGGGGTTGATGCTGGACCTATAGCTCCAGCCCCCCTCTACTGGCAGGGGGGATGGTGCTGGACCTGTAGCTCCAGCCCCCCCCCCCTCTATTGGCATGGGGTTGGTCCTGGACTTGTAGCTCCAGCCCCCCTCTACTAGCAGGGGGTTGGTGCTAGACCTGTAGCTCTAGCCCCCCCCCCCTCTACTGGCTGGGGGTTGGTGCTGGACCTGTAGCTGCAGCCCCCCTCTACGGGCTGGGTGGGGTTGGTCCTGGACCTGTAACTCCAGCCCCCCTCTACTGGCAGGGGGTTGGTGCTGGACCTGAAGCTCCAGCTCCCCTCTACTGGCAGGGGGTTGGTGCTGGACCTGTAGCTCCAGCCACACTCTACTGGCAGGGGGTTGATGCTGGACCTGTAGCTCTAGCCCCCCCTCTACTGGCAGGGGTTTGGTGCAGGACTAGTAGTTCCAACCTCCCTCTACTGGCAGGGGGTAGGTGCTGGACCTATAGCTCCAACCACCACTCTACTGGAAGAGGGTTGGTGCTGGACCTGTAGCTCGAGCCCCCCTCTACTGGAAGAGGGTTGGTGCTGGACCTGTAGCTGCAGCCCCTTCTACGGGCAGGGGGTTGGTGCTGGACCAGTAGCTCCAGCCCCCCACCTCTACTGGCCGGGGGTTGGTGCTGGATCTGTAGCTCCAGCCCCCCCCCTTTACTGGGAGGGGGTTGGTGTTTGACATGTAGCTCCACCCCACCTCTACTGGTAGGGGGTTGGTGCTGGACCTGTAGCTCCAGCCCCCCCTCTACTGGCAGGGGGTAGGTGCTGCACCTGTATCTCCAGCCCCCCCCCCCTCTACTGGCAGGAGGTTGGTGCTGGACCTGTAGCTCCAGTCCCCTTCTACTGGCAGGGGGTTGGTGCTGAACCTGCAGTTCCTTCCCCCCCTCTACTGGCAGGGGGTTGGTGCTTGACCTGCAGCTCCAGCCTCCTCTACTGGCAGGAGGTTGGTGCTGGACCTGTAGATCCAGCCCTCCTCTACTGGCAGGGGGTTGATGCTGGACCTATAGCTCCAGCCCCCCTCTACTGGCAGGGGGGATGGTGCTGGACCTGTAGCTCCAGCCCCCCCTCTATTGGCATGGGGTTGGTCCTGGATCTGCAGCTGCAGCCCCCCTCTACTGGCAGGGTGTTGGTGCTGGACCTGTAGCTGCAGCCCCCTCTACGGGCAGGGTGGGGTTGGTCCTGAACCTGTAACTCCAGCTCCCTTCTATTGGCAGGGGGTTGGTGCTGGACCTGAAGCTCCAGCCCCCCTCTACTGGCAGGGGGTTGGTTCTTGACCTGTAGTTCCAGACCTTCCCCCCTCTAGTGGCAGGGGGTTGGTGCTGGACCTGAAAATCCAGCCCCCCCTCTACTGGAAGGGGGTTGGTTCTGGACCTGTAGCTCCAGTCCCCTTCTACTGGCAGGGGGTTGGTGCTGGACCTGTAGCTCCAGCCCCCCTCTACTGGCAGGGGATTGGTGCTGGACCTGCATCTCCAGCCCCCCCCCTCTACTGGCAGGGGGTTGGTGTTGGATGTGTTGACCCAGCCCCCCTCTACTGGCAGGGGATGCTGCTGGACCTGTAGCTCCAGCCCCGCTCTACCTGCTGGGGGTAGGTGCTGGACCTGTAGCTCCAGCCACCCCTCTACTGGCAGGGGGTAGGTGCTGGACCTGTAGCTCCAGCCCCCCTCTACTGGCAGGGGGTAGGTGCTGGACCTGTAGCTCCAGCCCCCTTCTACTGGCAGGGGGTTGACCCTGGATCTGTAGCGCCAGCCCCCCCCTCAACTAGCAGGGGGTTGGTCCTGGAAATGAAGACTCCAGCCCCCCTCTACCGGAAGAGGGTTGATGCTGGACCTGTAGCTCCAGCCCCCTCAACTGGCAGGGGGTTGGTGCTGGACCTGTAGCTCCAGCCTCCTCTACTGGCAGGGGAATGGTGCTGGACTTGTAGCTCCAGCCCCCTTCTACTGGCAGGGGGTTGGTGCTGGACCTGTAGCTCCAGCCCCCTCTACTGGCAGGGGAATGGTGCTGGACTTGTAGCTCCAGGCCCCCTCTACTGGCAGGAGGTTGGTGCTGGACCTGTAGCTCCAGCCCCCCTCTACTGGCAGGGGGTTGGTGCTGGACCTGTAGCTCTAGCTCCCCTCCACTGGCAGGGGGTTGGCCCTGAATCTGTAGCTCCAGCCCCCTCTACTGGCAGGGGGTTGGTGCTGGACCTGTAGCACCAGCCCCCCTCTTCTGGCAAAGGGTTGGTGCTGGAACTGTAGCTCCAGCCCCACCCCCCTCTACTAGAAGGGGGTTGGTGCTGGACCTGTAGCTCCAGCCCCCCCCTCTAATGGCAGGGGGTTGGTGCTGGACCTGTAGCTCCAGCCCCCCCCCCACTCTACTGGCAGGGGGTTGGTGCTTGACCTGCAGATCCAGCCTCCTCTATTGGCAGGGGGATGGTGCTGGACCTGTAGCTCAAGCCCCCCTCTACTGGCAGGGGGTTGGAGATGGACCTGTAGCTCCAGCCATCCTCTATAGCCAGGGGGTTGGCCCTGAATCTGTAGCTCCACTCCGCCTTCTACTGGCAGGGGGTTCGTGCTGGACCTTTAGCTCCAGCCCCCCTCTACTGGCAGGGGATTGGTCCTGGACCTGTAGCTACAGCCCCCCTCTACTGGCAGGGGTTTAATGCTGGACCTGTAGCTCCAGCCCCCTTCTACTGGCAGGGGGTTGGTGCTGGACCTGTAACTCCAGCCCCCCTCTACTAGGAGGGGGGTTGGTGCTGGAACTGTAGCTCCAGCCCCCCTCTACTGGCAGGGGGTTGGTGCTGAACCTGTAGCTCCAGGCCCCCTCTACTGGTAGGGGGTTGGTGCTGGACCTGTAGCTCCAGGCCCCCTCTACTGGCAAGGGGTTGGTGCTGGACCTGTAGCTCCAGCCCCCCCTCTACTGGCAGGAGGTTGGTGCTGTAGCTGTAGCTCCAGCCCCCCTCCCCTCTATTGGCATGGGGTTGGTGCTGCACCTGTAGCTCCAGCTCCCCTCTACTGGCAGGGGGTTGGCGCTGGATCTGTAGTTCCAGCCTCCTTTACTGGCAGGAGGTTGGTGCAGGACCTGTAGATCCAGCCCTCCTCTACTGGCACGGGGTTGATGCTGGACCTATAGCTCCAGCCCCCCTCTACTGGCAGGGGGGATGGTGCTGGACCTGTAGCTCCAGCCCCCCCCCTCTATTGGCATGGGGTTGGTCCTGGACATGTAGCTCCAGCCCCCCTCTACTAGCAGGGGGTTGGTGCTAGACCTGTAGCTCTAGCCCCCCCCTCTACTGGCTGGGGGTTGGTGCTGGACCTGTAGCTGCAGCCCCCTCTACGGGCTGGGTGGGGTTGGTCCTGGACCTGTAACTCCAGCCCCCCTCTACTGGCAGGGGGTTGGTGCTGGACCTGAAGCTCCAGCTCCCCTCTACTGGCAGGGGGTTGGTGCTAGACCTGTAGCTCCAGCCACACTCTACTGGCAGGGGGTTGATGCTGGACCTGTAGCTCTAGCCCCCCCCTCTACTGGCAGGGGTTTGGTGCAGGACTAGTAGTTCCAACCTCCCTCTACTGGCAGGGGGTAGGTGCTGGACCTGTAGCTCCAGCCCCCCTCTACTGGCGGGGGGGGGGGGGGGGTTGGGGCTGGCCTTATAGCTCCAGCCCTCCTTTACTGGCAGAGGGTAGGTGCTGGACCTGTAGCTACAGCCCCCCTCTACTGGCAGGGGGTTGGTGCTGGACCTGTAGCTCCAGTCCCCTCTACTGGCAGGGGTTGGTGCAGGACTAGTAGTTCCAACCCCCCTCTATTGGGAGGGGGTTGGTGCTGGACCTGTAGCTCCAGCCCACCTCTACTGGCAGGGGGATCGTGCTGGACCTGTAGCTCCAGCCCCCCTCTACTGGCAGGGGGTTGGTGCTGGACCAGTAGCTCCAGCCCCCTACCTCTACTGGCCGGGGATTGGTGCTGGATCTGTAGCTCCAGCCCCCCCTTTACTGGCAGGGGTTGGTGCAGGACTAGTAGTTCCAACCCCCCTCTACTGGGAGGGGGTTGGTGCTGGACCTGTAGCTCCAGCCCACCTCTACTGGCAGGGGGGATCGTGCTTGACATGTAGCTCCACCCCACCTCTACTGGTAGGGGGTTGGTGCTGGACCTGTAGCTCCAGCCCCCCTCTACTGGCAGGGGGTAGGTGCTGCACCTGTATCTCCAGCCCCCCCCCCTCTACTGGCAGGAGGTTGGTGCTGGACCTGTAGCTCCAGCCCCCCCTTTACTGGCAGGGGGTAGGTGCTGCACCTGTATCTCCAGCCCCCCCCCCTCTACTGGCAGGAGGTTGGTGCTGGACCTGTAGCTCCAGTCCCCTTCTACTGGCAGGGGGTTGGTGCTGAACCTGCAGTTCCTTCCCCCCCTCTACTGGCAGGGGGTTGGTGCTTGACCTGCAGCTCCAGCCTCCTCTACTGGCAGGAGGTTGGTGCTGGACCTGTAGATCCAGCCCTCCTCTACTGGCAGGGGGTTGATGCTGGACCTATAGCTCCAGCCCCCCTCTACTGGCAGGGGGGATGGTGCTGGACCTGTAGCTCTAGCCCCCCCTCTATTGGCATGGGGTTGGTCCTGGATCTGCAGCTCCAGCCCCCCTCTACTAGCAGGGGGTTGGTGCTGGACCCGTAGCTCTAGCTCCCCTCTACTGGTAGGGGGTTGGCCCTGAATCTGTAGCTCCAGCCGTTTCTACTGGCAGGGGGTTGATGCTGAAACTGTAGCTTTAGCCCCCCCCCCTCTACTGGCAGGGTGTTGGTGCTGGACCTGTAGCCGCAGCCCCCTCTACGGGCAGGGTGGGGTTGGTCCTGAACCTGTAACTCCAGCCCCCCTCTATTGGCAGGGGGTTGGTGCTGGACCTGAAGCTCCAGCCCCCCCTCTACTGGCAGGGGGTTGGTTCTGGACCTGTAGCTCCAGTCCCCTTCTACTGGCAGGGGGTTGGTGCTGGACCTGTAGCTCCAGCCCCCCTCTACTGGCAGAGGATGCTGCTGGACCTGTAACTCCAGCCCCCCTCTACTTGCAGGGGGTAGGTGCTGGACCTGTAGCTCCAGCCACCCCTCTACTGGCAGGGGGTAGGTGCTGGACCTGTAGCTCCAGCCCCCCTCTACTGGCAGGGGGTAGGTGCTGGACCTGTAGCTCCAGCCCCCTTCTACTGGCAGGGGGTTGACCCTGGACCTGTAGCTCCAGCCCCCCTCTACTGGCAGGGGGTAGGTGCTGGACCTGTAGCTCCAGCCCCCCTCTACTCGCAGGGGGTTGATGCTAGACCTGTAGCTCCAGCCCCCCTCTACTAGCAGGGGGTTGGTGCTAGACCTATAGCTCCAGCCACCCATTACTGGCAAGGGGTTGGTCCTGGACCTGTAGCTCCGGCCCCCCTGTACTAGCAGGGGATTGATGATGGACCTGTAGCTCCAGCCCCTTCTACTGGCATGGGGTTGGTCCTGGACCTGTAGCTCCAGCCCCCCCTTCCTCTACAGGCAGGGGGTTTGTGCTGGACCTGTCGCTCCAGCCTCCCCCCTCTACTGGCAGGGGGTTGGTGTTGAACCTGTAGCTCCAGCCTCCCCCTCTACTGGCAGGGAGTTGGTGCTGAACCTGTACCTGCAGCCCACCTCTACCGGCAGGGGGGGGGGGGGGGTTGGAGCTGGACCTGTAGCTCCAGCCCCCCCCCTCTACTGGCAGGGGGGTGGTACTGGACCTGTAGCTCCAGGCCCCCTCTACTGGCAGGAGGTCGGTGCTGGACCTGTAGCTCCAGCCCCCCTCTACTGGCAGGGGGTTGGTGCTGGACCTGTAGCTCCAGCCCCCCTCTACTGACAGGGGGTTGTTGCTGAACCTATAGCTCAAGCCCCTTCTCTACTGGCAGGGATTTGGTGCTGAACCTGTAGCTTCAGCTCCCTTCTACTGGCAGGGGGTTGACCCTGGATCTGTAGCGCCAGCCCCCCCTCTACTGGCAGGGGGTTGGTGCTGAACCTGCAGTTCCTTCCACACCTCTACTGGCAGGGGGTTTGCGCCTGACCTGTAGCTCCAGCCCCCCTCTACTGGCAGGGAGTTGGTGCTGGACCTGTAGATCCAGCCCCCCTCTACTAGCAGGGGGTTGGTGCTGGACCTGTAGCTCTAGCTCCCCTCTACTGGCAGGGGGTTGGCCCTGAATCTGTAGCTCCAGCCCCCTCTACTGGCAGGGGGTTGATGCTGGACCTGTAGCTCTAGCCGCGCCTTTTACAGGCAGGGGGTTGGTCCTGAACCTGTAACTCCAACCCCCCTCTATTGGCAGGGGGATGGTGCTGGACCTGTAGCTCCAGCCCCCTCTACTAGGAGGGGGGTTGGTGCTGGACCTGTAACTCCAGCCCCCCTCTACTAGGAGGGGGGTTGGTGCTGGAACTGTAGCTCCAGCCCCCCCTCTACTGGCAGGGGGTTGATGCTGCACCTTTAGCTCCAGCTCCCCTCTACTGGCAGGGGGTTGGTGCTTGACCTGCAGCTCCAGCCTCCTCTACTGGCAGGGGGATGGTGCTGGACCTGTAGCTCCAGCCCCCCCCTCTATTGGCATGGGGTTGGTCCTGGACCTGTAGCTCCAGCCCCCTTCTACTAGCAGGGGGTTGGTGCTGGACCTGTAGCTCTAGATCCCCCCTACTGCCATGGGGTTGGTGCTGGACCTGCAGCTCCAGCCCCCCTCTACTGGCAGGATGTTGGCCTTGGACCTGTAGCTCCAGCCTTCCCTCTACTGGCAGAGGGGTGGTGTTGGACCTGTAGCTCCAGCCCCCCTCTACTGGCAGGAGGTTGGCCCTGGACCTGTAGCTCCAGCCTTCCCTCTACTGGCAGAGGGGTGGTGCTGGACCTGTAGCTCCAGCCTCCCTCTACTGGCAGGGGGTTGGCCCTGGACCTGTAGCTCCAGCCCCCCTCTACTGGCAGGGGGTTGGCGCTGGACCTGTAGCTCCAGCCCTCCTCTACTGGCAGGGGGTTGGTGCTGGACCTGTAGCTCCAGCCCCCTTCTACTGGCAGGGGGTTGGTGCTGGACCTGTAGCTCCAGCCCCCTCTACTGGCAGGGGTTTGGTGCTGGACCTGTAGCTCCAGCCCCCCTCTACTGGCAGCAGGTTGGTGCTGGACCTGTAGCTCCAGCCCCCCTCTACTGGTAGAGGGGTGGGGCTGGACCTGTAGCTCCAGCCCCCCCCCCCTCTACTGGCAGGGGGTTGGTGCTGGACCTGTAGCTCCAGCCCCCCCTCTACTGGCAGGGGATTGGTGCTGGACCTGAAGCTCCAGGACCCCTTAAACTGGCAGATGGTTGGTGCTGGACCTGTAGTTCCAACCCCCCTCTACTGGCAGGGGGTAGCTGCTTGACCTGTAGCTCCAGCCCCCCTCTACTGGAAGAGGGTTGGTGCTGGACTTGTAGCTCCAGCCCCCCTCTACTGGCAGGGGGTTGGTGCTGGACCAGTAGCTCCAGCTCCCCTCTACTGGCAGGGTGTAGGTGCTGGAGCTATAGCTCCAGCCCCCCCTATACTGGCAGGGGGTTGGTGCTGGACCAGTAGCTCCAGCCCCCCTCTACTGGCAGGGGTTTCGTGCTGGACTTGTAGCTCCAGCCCCCCTCTACTGGCAGGGGGTTGGTGCTGGACCTGTAGCTCCAGCCCCCCTCTACTGGCAGGGGGTAGGTGCTGGAGCTGTAGCTCCAGCCTCCCTCTACTGGCAGGGGGTAGGTGCTGCACCTGTATCTCCAGCCCCCCCCCCCTCTAATGGGAGGGGGTTGGTGCTTGACGTGTAGCTCCAGCCCCCCCTCTACTGGCAGGGGGTTGGTGCTGGACCTGTAGCTCCAGCCCCCCTCTACTGGCTGGGGGTTGGTGCTGGACCTGTAGCTCCTGCCCACCTCTACTGGCAGGGGGTTGGCGCTGGACCTGTAGCTCCAGCCCTCCTCAACTGGCAGGGGGTTGGTTCTGGACCTGTAACTCCAGCCCCCTTTACTGGCAGGGGGATGGCCCTGGACCTGTAGCTCCAGCCTTCCCTCTACTGGCAGGGGGTTGGTGCTGGACCTGTAGCTCCAGCCCCCTCTACTGGCAGGGGGTTGGCCCTGGACCTGTAGCTCCAGCCTTCCCTCTACTGGCAGGTGGTTGGTGCTGGACCTGTAGCTCAAGCCCCCCCTCTACTGGCAGAGGGGTGGTGCTGGTCCTGTAGCTGAAGCCCCCCTCTACTGGCTTGGGGTTGGCGCTGGACCTGTAGCTCCAGCCCTCCTCTACTGGCAGGGGTTGGTGCTGGACCTGTTGCTCCAGCCCCCTTCTACTGGCAGGGGTTTGGTGCTGGACCTGTAGCTCCAGCCCCCCTCTACTGGCAGCGGGTTGGTGCTGGACCTGTAGCTCCAGCCCCCGTCTACTGGTAGAGGGGTGGTGCTGGACCTGTAGCTCCAGCCCCCCCCCTCTACTGGCAGGGGGTTGGTGCTGGACCTGTAGCTCCAGCCCCCCCTCTACTGGCAGGAGATTGGTGCTGGACCTGTAGTTCCAACCCCCCCTCTACTGGCAGGGGGTTGGTGCTTGACCTGTAGCTCCAGCCCTCCTCTACTGGAAGAGGGTTGGTGCTGGACTTGTAGCTCCAGCCCCCCTTTACTGGCAGGGGGTAGGTGCTGCACCTGTATCTCCTGCCCCCCCCCTCTACTGGGAGGGGGTTGGTGCTGGACCTGTAGCTCCAGCCCCCCTCTACTGGCTGGGGGTTGGAGCTGGACCTGTAGCTCTAGCCCCCTCTACTGGCAGGGGGTTGGTGCAGGATCTGTAGCTCCAGCCCCCTCTACTGGTAGGGGGTTGGTGCTGGACCTGTAGCTCTAGCCCCCTCTACTGGCAGGGGGTTGGTGTTGGACTTGTAGCTCCAGCCCTGCTCTTTTGGCAGGGGGTTGGTGCTGGACCTGTAGCTCCAGCCCCACACTACTGGCAAGGGGTGGGTGCTGGACCTGTAGTTCCAGCCCCCCTCTACTGGCAGGGGGTTGGTGCTGCAACTGTAGCTCCAGCCCCCCCTCTACTGGCAGGGGGTCGGTGCAGGACCAGTAGCTACAGCCCCCCCTCTACTGGCAGGGGGTTGGTGCTGGACCTGTAGCTCCAGCCCCCCCCCCCCTCTACTGGCAGGGGGTTGGTGCTGGATCTGTAGCTCCAGCCCCCCCTCTACTGGCAGGGGATTGGTGCTGGACCTGTAGCTCCAGCCCCACTCTACTGACAGGGGGGATGGTGCTGGACCTGTAGCTCCAGCCTCCCCCCTCTACTGGCAGGGGGTTGGTGCTGGACCTGTAGCTCCAGCCCCTCTCTACTGGCAAGGGGTTGGTGCTAGACCTGTAGCTCCAGGACCCTCCTCTGGCAGGGGGTTGGTACTGGACCTGTAGCTCCATGTCCCCCTCTACTGGCAGGGCGTTAGTTCTGGACTTGTAGCTCCAGCCCCCCCTATTGGCAGGGGGTTGGTGCTGGACCAGTAGCTCCAGCCCACCTCAACTGGCAGGGGGTTGGTGCTGGACCTGTAGCTCCAGCCCCTCCTCTACTGGCAGGGGGTTGGAGTTGTACCTGTAGCTCCAGCCCCCCTTTACTGGCAGGGGGTAGGTGCTGGACCTGTAGTTCCAGCATACCTCTACTGGCAGGGGGTTGGTGCTGGACCTGTAGCTCCAGCCCCCCTTTACTGGCAGTGAGTTGGTGCTGGACCTGTAGCTCCAGCCCCCCTCTACTGGCTGGGGGTTGGAGCTGGACCTGTAGCTCTAGCCCCCTCTACTGGCAGGGGGTTGGTGCAGGATCTGTAGCTTCAGCCGCCTCTACTGGTAGGGGGTTGGTGCTGGACCTGTAGCTCTAGCCCCCTCTACTGGCAGGGGGTTGGTGTTGGACTTGTAGCTCCAGCCCTGCTCTATTGGCAGGGGGTTGGTGCTGGACCTGTAGCTCCAGCCCCACACTACTGGCAAGGGGTGGGTGCTGGACCTGTAGTTCCAGCCCCCCTCTACTGGCAGGGGGTTGGTGCTGCAACTGTAGCTCCAGCCCCCCCCCCCTCTACTGGCAGGGGGTCGGTGCAGGACCAGTAGCTCCAGCCCCCCCCCCCTCTACTGGCAGGGGGTTGGTGCTGGACCTGTAGCTCCAGACCCCCCCTCTAATGGCAGGGGGTTGGTGCTGGATCTGTAGCTCCAGCCCCCCCTCTACTGGCAGGGGATTGGTGCTGAACCTGTAGCTCCAGCCCCACTCTACTGACAGGGGGATGGTGCTGGACCTGTAGCTCCAGCCCCCCCCCCTCTACTGGCAGGGGGTTGGTGCTGGACCTGTAGCTCCAGCCCCCCTCTACTGGCAGGGGGTTGGAGTTGTACCTGTAACTCCAGCCCTCCCCCTCTACTGGCAGGGGGTTGGTGCTGGACCTGTAGCTCCAGCCCCCCTTTACTGGCAGTGAGTTGGTGCTGGACCTGTAGCTCCAGCCCCCCTTTACTGGCAGGGGGTAGGTGCTGGACCTGTAGCTCCAGGACCCTCCTCTGGCAGGGGGTTGGTACTAGACCTGTAGCTCCATGTCCCCCTCTACTGGCAGGGCGTTAGTTCTGGACTTGTAGCTCCAGCCCCCCCCTACTGGCAGGGGGTTGATGCTGGACCAGAAGCTCCAGCCCCCCTCTACTGGCAGGGGATTGGTGCTGGACCTGTAGCTCCAGCCCCTCCTCTACTGGCAGGGGGTTGGAGTTGTACCTGTAGCTCCAGCCCCCCTTTACTGGCAGGGGGTAGGTGCTGGACCTGTAGCTCCAGCCCCCCTCTACTGGCAGGGGGTAGGTGCTGGACCAGTAGCTCCAGCCCCCCTCTACTGGCAGGGGGTTGGAGTTGTACCTGTAACTCCAGCCCTCCCCCTCTACTGGCAGGGGGTTGGTGCTGGACCTGTAGCTCCAGCCCCCCTTTACTGGCAGTGAGTTGGTGCTGGACCTGTAGCTCCAGCCCCCCTTTACTGGCAGGGGGTAGGTGCTGGACCTGTAGCTCCAGCCCCCCTCTACTGGCAGGGGGTAGGTGCTGGACCTGTATCTCCAGCCCCCCCCTCTACTGGGAGGGGGTTGGTGCTGGACCTGTAGCTCCAGCCCCCCTCTACTGGCTGGGGGTTGGTGCTGGACCTGTAGCTCCTGCCCACCTCTACTGGCAGGGGGTTGGCGCTGGACCTGTAGCTCCAGCCCTCCTCAACTGGCAGGGGGTTGGTTCTGGACCTGTAGCTCCAGCCCCCTTTACTGGCAGAGGGTTGGCCCTGGACCTGTAGCTCCAGCCTTCCCTCTACTGGCAGTTGGTTGGTGCTGGACCTGTAGCTCCAGCCCCCTCTACTGGCAAGGGGTTGGCCCTGGACCTGTAGCTCCAGCCTTCCCTCTATTGGCAGGTGGTTGGTGCTGGACCTGTAGCTCCAGCCCCCTCTACTGCCAGGAGGTTGGTGCTGGACCTGTAGCTCCAGCTCCCTCTACTGGCAGGGGTTTGCTGCTGGACCTGTAGCTCCAGCCCTCCTCTACTGGCAGGGGTTTGGTGCTGGACCTGTAGCTCCAGCCCCCCTCTACTGGCAGACGGTTGGTGCTGGACCTGTAGCTCCAGCCCTACTCTACTGGCAAGGGTTGGTGCAGGACTAGTAGTTCCAACCCCTCTCTACTGGCATGGGGTATGTGCTGGACCTGTAGCTCCAGCCCCCCTCTACTGGAAGAGGGTTGGTGCTGGACCTGTAGCTCCAGCCCCCCTCTACTAGCAGGGGGTTAGTACTGGACTAGTAGCTCCAGCCCACCTCTACTGGCAGGGGGTTCGTGCTGGACCTGTAGCTCCAGCCTCCCTCTACTGGCAGGGGGTTGGTGCTGGACCAGTAGCTCCAGCCCTCCCTCTACTGGCAGGGGGTTGGTGCTGGATCTGTAGCTCCAGCCCCCCCCCCTCTACTGGGAGGGGGGTTGGTGCTGGACCAGTAGCTCCAGCCCTCCCTCTACTGGCAGGGGGTTCGTGCTGGACCTGTAGCTCCAGCCTCCCTCTACTGGCAGGGGGTTGGTGCTGGACCAGTAGCTCCAGCCTCCCTCTACTGACAGGGGGTTGGTGCTGGACCAGTACCTCCAGCCCCCCCCCCCCTCTACTGGCAGGGGGTAGGTGCTGGACCTGTAGCTCCAGTCCCTCTCTACTGGCAAGGGGTTGGTGCTAGACCTGTAGCTCCAGGACCCTCCTCTGGCAGGGGGTTGGTACTGGACCTGTAGCTCCATGTCCCCCTCTACTGGCAAGGCGTTAGTTCTGGACTTGTAGCTCCAGCCCCCCCCCCCTCTACTGGCAGGGGGTTGGTGCTGGACCAGTAGCTCCAGCCCCCCTCTACTGGCAGGGGGTTGGTGCTGGACCTGTAGCTCCAGCCCCTCCTCTACTGGCAGGGGGTTGGAGTTGTACCTGTAGCTCCAGCCCTCCCCCTCTACTGGCAGGGGGTTGGTGCTGGACCTGTAGCTCCAGCCCCCCTTTACTAGCAGTGGGTTGGTGCTGGACCTGTAGCTCCATCCCCCCTTTACTGGCAGGGGGTAGGTGCTGGACCTGTATCTCCAGCCCCCCCCCCCTCTACTGGCAGGCGGTTGGTGCTGGACCTGTAGCTCCAGCCCCCCTCTACTGGCTGGGGGTTGGCGCTTGACCTGTAGCTCCAGCCCCCCTCTACTGGCTGGGGGTTGGCGCTGGACCTGTAGCTCCAGCCCACCTCTACTGGCAGGGGGTAGGTGCTGCACCTGTATCTCTTGCCCCCCACCTCTACTGGCAGGCGGTTGGTGCTGGACCTGTAGCTCCAGCCCCCCTCTACTGGCAGGGGGTAGGTGTTGGACCTGTAGCTCCAGCCCCCCTTTACTGGCAGGGGGTAGGTGCTGCACCTGTATCTCCTGCCCCCCCCCTCTACTGGGAGGGGGTTGGTGCTGGACCTGTAGCTCCAGCCCCCCTCTACTGGCTGGGGGTTGGAGCTGGACCTGTAGCTCTAGCCCCCTCTACTGGCAGGGGGTTGGTGCAGTATCTGTAGCTCCAGCCCCCTCTACTGGTAGGGGGTTGGTGCTGGACCTGTAGCTCTAGCCCCCTCTACTGGCAGGGGGTTGGTGTTGGACTTGTAGCTCCAGCCCTGCTCTATTGGCAGGGGGTTGGTGCTGGACCAGTAGCTCCAGCCCCACACTACTGGCAAGGGGTGGGTGCTGGACCTGTAGTTCCAGCCCCCCTCTACTGGCAGGGGGTTGGTGCTGGATCTGTAGCTCCAGCCCCCCCTCTACTGGCAGGGGATTGGTGCTGGACCTGTAGCTCCAGCCCCACTCTACTGACAGGGGGATGGTGCTGGACCTGTAGCTCCAGCCCCCCCCCTCTACTGGCAGGGGGTTGGTGCTGGACCTGTAGCTCCAGCCCCTCTCTACTGGCAAGGGGTTGGTGCTAGACCTGTAGCTCCAGGACCCTCCTCTGGCAGGGGGTTGGTACTGGACCTGTAGCTCCATGTCCCCCTCTACTGGCAGGGCGTTAGTTCTGGACTTGTAGCTCCAGCCCCCCCCTACTGGCAGGGGGTTGGTGCTGGACCAGTAGCTCCAGACCCCCTCTACTGGCAGGGGGTTGGAGTTATACCTGTAGCTCCAGCCCTCCCCCTCTACTGGCAGGGGGTTGGTGCTGGACCTGTAGCTCCAGCCCCCCTTTACTGGCAGTAAGTTGGTGCTGGACTTGTAGCTCCAGCCCCCCTTTACTGGCAGGGGGTAGGTGCTGGACCTGTAGCTCCAGCCCCCCTCTACTGGCTGGGGGTAGGTGCTGGACCTGTATCTCCAGCCCCCCCCCCTCTACTGGGAGGGGGTTGGTGCTTGACGTGTAGCTCCAGCCCTCCCTCTACTGGCAGGGGGTTGGTGCTGGACCTGTAGCTCCAGCCCCCCTCTACTGGCTGGGGGTTGGTGCTGGACCTTTAGCTCCAGCCCCACCTCTACTGGCAGGGGGTTGGAGTTGTACCTGTAGCTCCAGCCCCCCTTTACTGGCAGGGGGGTAGGTGCTGGACCTGTACCTCCAGCCCCCCTCTACTGGCAGGGGGTAGGTGCAGGACCAGTAGCTCCAGCCCCCCTCTACTGGCAGGGGGTTGGAGTTGTACCTGTAGCTCCAGCCCTCCCCCTCTACTGGCAGGGGGTTGGTGCTGGACCTGTAGCTCCAGCCCCCCTTTACTGGCAGTGGGTTGGTGCTGGACTTGTAGCTCCAGCCCCCCTTTACTGGCAGGGGGTAGGTGCTGGACCTGTAGCTCCAGCCCCCCTCTACTGGCTGGGGGTAGGTGCTGGACCTGTATCTTCAGCCCCCCCCCCTCTACTGGGAGGGGGTTGGTGCTTGACGTGTAGCTCCAGCCCCCCCTCTACTGGCAGGGGGTTGGTGCTGGACCTGTAGCTCCAGCCCCCCTCTACTGGCTGGGGGTTGGTGCTGGACCTGTAGCTCCTGCCCACCTCTACTGGCAGGGGGTTGGCGCTGGACCTGTAGCTCCAGCCCTCATCAACTGGCAGGGGGTTTGTTCTGGACCTGTAGCTCCAGCCCCCTTTACTGGCAGAGGGTTGGCCCTGGACCTGTAGCTCCAGCCTTCCCTCTACTGGCAGGGGGTTGGTGCTGGACCTATAGCTCCAGCCCCCTCTACTGGCAAGGGGTTGGCCCTGGACCTGTAGCTCCAGCCTTCCCTCTATTGACAGGTGGTTGGTGCTGGACCTGTAGCTCCAGCCCCCCCTCTACTGGCAGAGGGGTGGTGCTGGACCTGTAGCTCAAGCCCTCCTCTACTGGCTTGGGGTTGGCACTGGACCTGTAGCTCCAGCCCTCCTCTACTGGCAGGGGGTTGATGCTGGACCTGTAGCTCCAGCCCCCTCTACTGCCAGGAGGTTGGTGCTGGACCTGTAGCTCCAGCTCCCTCTACTGGCAGGGGTTTGGTGCTGGACCTGTAGCTCCAGCCCCCCTCTACTGGCAGCGGGTTGGTGCTGGACCTGAAGCTCCAGCCCTCCTCTACTGGCAGGGGGTTGGTGCTGGACCTGTAGCTCCAGCCCTCCTCAACTGGCAGGGGTTTGGTGCTGGACCTGTAGCTCCAGCCCCCCTCTACTGGCAGACGGTTGGTGCTGGACCTGTAGCTCCAGCCTTCCTCTACTGGCAAGGGTTGGTGCAGGACTAGTAGTTCCAACCCCTCTCTACTGGCATGGGGTATGTGCTGGACCTGTAGCTCCAGCCCCCCTCTACTGGAAGAGGGTTGGTGCTGGACCTGTAGCTCCAGCCCCCCTCTACTGGCAGGGGGTTAGTACTGGACCAGTAGCTCCAGCCCCCCTCTACTGGCAGGGGGTTGGTGCTGGACCAGTAGCTCCAGCCTCCCTCTACTGGCAGGGGGTTGGTGCTGGACCAGTAGCTCCAGCCCCCCTCTACTTGCAGGGGGTTCGTGCTGGACCTGTAGCTCCAGCCTCCCTCTACTGGCAGGGGGTTGGTGCTGGACCAGTAGCTCCAGCCCCCCCCCCTCTACGGGCAGGGGGTTGGTGCTGGACCTGTAGCTCCAGTCCCTCTCTACTGGCAAGGGGTTGGTGCTAGACCTGTAGCTCCAGGACCCTCCTCTGGCAGGGTGTTGGTACTGGACCTGTAGCTCCATGTCCCCCTCTACTGGCAGGGGGTTGGTGCTGGACCTGTAGCTCCAGCCCCTCCTCTACTGGCAGGGGGTTGGAGTTGTACCTGTAGCTCCAGCCCCCTTGACTGGCAGGGGGTAGGTGCTGGACCTGTAGCTCCAGCCCCCCTCTACTGGCAGGGGGTAGGTGCTGGACCAGTAGCTCCAGCCCCCCTCTACTGGCAGGCGGTTGGTGCTGGACCTGTAGCTCCAGCCCCCCTCTACTGGCAGGGGGTTGGTGCTGGACCAGTAGCTCCAGCCCCCCCCCCCTCTACTGGCAGGGGGTTGGTGCTGGATCTGTAGCTCCAGCCCTCTACTGGGAGGGGGGTTGGTGCTTGACGTGTAGCTCCACCTCACCTCTACTGGCAGGGGGTTGGTGCTGGACCAGTAGCTCCAGCCCCCCTCTACTGGCAGGGGGTTCGTGCTGGACCTGTAGCTCCAGCCTCCCTCTACTGGCAGGGGGTTGGTGCTGGACCAGTAGCTCCAGCCCCCCCCCCTTTACTGGCAGGGGGTAGGTGCTGGACCTGTAGCTCCAGCCCCCCTCTACTGGCAGGGGGTTGGAGTTGTACCTGTATCTCCAGCCCTCCCCCTCTACTGGCAGGGGGTTGGTGCTTGACCTGTAGCTCCAGCCCCCCTTTACTAGCAGTGGGTTGGTGCTGGACCTGTAGCTCCATCCCCCCTTTACTGGCAGGGGGTAGGTGCTGGACCTGTAGCTCCAGCCCCCCTCTACTGGCAGGTGGTTGGTGCTGGACCTGTAGCTGCAGCCCCCCTCTACTGGCTGGGGGTTGGTGCTGGACCTGTAGCTACTGCCCACCTCTACTGGCAGGGGGTTGGCGCTGGACCTGTAGCTCCAGCCCTCCTCAACTGGCAGGGGGTTAGTTCTGGACCTGTAGCTCCAGCCCCCTTTACTGGCAGAGGGTTGGCCCTGGACCTGTAGCTCCAGCCTTCCCTCTACTGGCAGGGGGTTGGTGCTGGACCTGTAGCTCCAGCCCCCTCTACTGGCAAGGGGTTGGCCCTGGACCTGTAGCTCCAGCCCCCCCTCTACTGGCAGATGGGGTGGTGCTGGACCTGTAGCTCAAGCCCTCCTCTACTGGCTTGGGGTTGGCGCTGGACCTGTAGCTCCAGCCCTCCTCTACTGGCAGGGGGTTGGTGCTGGACCTGTAGCTCCAGCCCCCTCTACTGCCAGGAGGTTGGTGCTGGAACTGTAGCTCCAGCTCCCTCTACTGGCAGGGGTTTGGTGCTGGACCTTTAGCTCCAGCCCCCCTCTACTGGCAGCGGGTTGGTGCTGGACCTGAAGCTCCAGCCCTCCTCTACTGGCAGGGGTTTGGTGCTGGACCTGTAGCTCCAGCCCCCCTCTACTGGCAGACGGTTGGTGCTGGACCTGTAGCTCCAGCCCTCCTCTACTGGCAGGGGTTGGTGCAGGACTAGTAGTTCCAACCCCTCTCTACTGGCATGGGGTATGTGCTGGACCTGTAGCTCCAGCCCCCCTCTATTGGAAGAGGGTTGGTGCTGGACCTGTAGCTCCAGCCCCCCTCTACTGGCAGGGGGTTAGTACTGGACCAGAAGCTCCAGCCCCCCTCTACTGGCAAGGGGTTCGTGCTGGACCTGTAGCTCCAGCCTCCTCTACTGGCAGGGGGTTGGTGCTGGACCAGTAGCTCCAGCCCCCCCCCCCTGTACTGGCAGGGGGTTGGTGCTGGACCTGTAGCTCCAGCCCCCCCTCTACTGGCAGGGGGTTGGTGCTGGACCTGTAGCTCCAGCCCACCTCTACTGGAAGAGGGATGGTGCTGGACCTATAGCTCCAGCCCCCTCTCTACTGGCAGGGGGTAGGTGCTGGACCTGTAGCTCCAGCCCCCCTTTACTGGCAGGGGGTAGGTGCTGGACCTGTAGCTCCAGCCCCCCTCTACTGGCTGGGGGTTGGTGCTGGATCTGTAGCTCCAGCCCCCTCTACTGGCAGGGGGTTGGTGCTGGACCTGTAGCTCTAGCCCCCACTACTGGCAGGGGGTTGGTGTTGGACTTGTAGCTCCAGCCCTGCTCTATTGGCAGGGGGTTGGTGCTGGACCTGTAGCTCCAGCCCCACACTACTGGCAAGGGGTGGGTGCTGGACCTGTAGTTCCAGCCCCCTCTCTACTGGCAGGGGGTTGGTGCTGCACCTGTAGCTCCAGTCCCCCTCTACTGGCCGGGGGTTGGTGCTGCAACTGTAGCTCCAGCCCCCCCTTTACTGGCAGGGGGTCGGTGCAGGACCAGTAGCTCCAGCCCCCCCTCTACTGGCAGGGGGTTGGTGCTGGACCTGTAGCTCCAGCCCCCCCCCCCCTTCTACTGGCAGGGGGTTGGTGCTGGATCTGTAGCTCCAGCCCCCCCTCTACTGGCAGGGGATTGGTGCTGGACCTGTAGCTCCAGCCCCACTCTACTGACAGGGGGATGGTCCTGGACCTGTAGCTCCAGCCCCTCTCTACTGGCAAGGGGTTGGTGCTAGAACTGTAGCTCCAGGACTCTCCTCTGGCAGGGGGTTGGTACTGGACCTGTAGCTCCATGTCCCCCTCTACTGGCAGGGCGTTAGTTCTGGACTTGTAGCTCCAGCCCCCCCCCTACTGGCAGGGGGTTGGTGCTGGACCTGTAGCTCCAGGCACCTCTACTGGAAGAGGGTTGGTGCTGGACCTATAGCTCCAGCCCCCCTCTACTGGCAGGGGGTAGGTGCTGGACCTGTAGCTCCAGCCCCCCTTTACTGGCAGGGGGTAGGTGCTGCACCTGTATCTCCTGCCCCCCCCCCTCTACTGGGAGGGGGTTGGTGCTGGACCTGTAGCTCCAGCCCCCCTCTACTGGCTGGGGGATGGTGCTTGACGTGTAGCTCCAGCCCCCCCTCTACTGGCAGGGGGTTGGTGCTGGACCTGTAGCTCCAGCCCCCTCTACTGGCAGGGGGTTGGTGCTTGACGTGTAGCTCCAGCCCCCCCCTCTACTGGCAGGGGGTTGGTGCTGGACCTGTAGCTCCAGCCCCCCTCTACTGGGTGGGGGTTGGAGCTGGATCTGTAGCTCTAGCCCCCTCTACTGGCAGGGGGTTGGTGCAGGATCTGTAGCTCCAGCCCCCTCTACTGGCAGGGGGTTGGTGCTGGACCTGTAGCTCTAGCCCCCTCTACTGGCAGGGGGTTGGTGTTGGACTTGTAGCTCCAGCCCTGCTCTATTGGCAGGGGGTTGGTGCTGGACCTGTAGCTCCAGCCCCACACTACTGGCAAGGGGTGGGTGCTGGACCTGTAGTTCCAGCCCCCCTCTACTTTCAGGGGGTTGGTGCTGCAACTGTAGCTCCAGCCCCCCCCCCCCTCTACTGGCAGGGGGTCAGTGCAGGACCAGTAGCTCCAGCCCCTCCTTTACTGGCAGGGGGTTGGTGCTGGACCTGTAGCTCCAGCCCCCCCCTCTACTGGCAGGGGGTTGGTGCTGGATCTGTAGCTCCAGCCCCCCCCCCTCTACTGGCAGGTGATTGGTGCTGGACCTGTAGCTCCAGCCCCACTCTACTGACAGTGGGATGGTGCTGGACCTGTAGCTCCAGCCCCCCCCTCTACTGGCAGGGGGTTGGTGCTGGACCTGTAGCTCCACCCCCCTCTCTACTGGCAAGGGGTTGGTGCTAGACCTGTAGCTCCAGGACCCTCCTCTGGCAGGGGGTTGGTACTGGACCTGTAGCTCCATGTCCCCCTCTACTGGCAGGACGTTAGTTCTGGACTTGTAGCTCCAGCCCCCGCCTACTGGCAGGGGGTTGGTGCTGGACCAGTAGCTCCAGCCCCCCTCTACTGGCAGGGGGTTGGTGCTGGACCGGTAGCTCCAGCCCCTCCTCTACTGGCAGGGGGTAGGTGCTGGACCTGTAGCTCCAGCCCCCCTCTACTGGCAGGGGATAGGTGCTGGACCAGTAGCTCCAGCCCCCCTCTACTGGCAGGGGGTTGGAGTTGTACCTGTAGCTCCAGCACTCACCCTCTACTGGCAGGGGGTTGGTGCTGGACCTGTAGCTCCAGCCCCCCTTTACTGGCAGTGGGTTGGTGCTGGACCTGTAGCTCCAGCCCCCCTATACTGGCAGGGGGTAGGTGCTGGACCTGTAGCTCCAGCCCCCCCTCTACTGGCAGGGGGTAGGTGCTGGACCTGTATCTCCAGCCCCCCTCTACTGGGAGGGGGTTGGTGCTTGACGTGTAGCTCCAGCCCCCCTCTACTGGCAGGGGGTTGGTGCTGGACCTGTAGCTCCAGCCCCCCTCTACTGGCTGGGGGTTGGTGCTGGACTTGTAGCTCCTGCCCACCTCTACTGGCAGGGGGTTGGCGCTGGACCTGTAGCTCCAGCCCTCCTCAACTGGCAGGGGGTTGGTTCTGGACCTGTAGCTCCAGCCCCCTTTACTGGCAGAGGGTTGGCCCTGGACCTGTAGCTCCAGCCTTCCCTCTACTGGCAGGGGGTTGGTGCTGGACCTGTAGCTCCAGCCCCTTCTACTGGCAAGGGGTTGGCCCTGGACCTGTAGCTCCAGCCTTCCCTCTATTGGCAGGTGGTTGGTGCTGGACCTGTAGCTCCAGCCCCCCCTCTACTGGCAGAGGGGTGGTGCTGGACCTGTAGCTCCAGCCCTCCTCTACTGGCAGGGGGTTGGTGCTGGACCAGTAGCTCCAGCGCCCCCCCCTGTACTGGCAGGGGGTTGGTGCTGGACCTGTAGCTCCAGCCCCCCCTCTACTGGCAGGGGGTTGGTGCTGGACCTGTAGCTCCAGCCCACCTCTACTGGAAGAGGGATGGTGCTGGACCTATAGCTCCAGCCCCCTCTTTACTGGCAGGGGGTAGGTGCTGGACCTGTAGCTCCAGCCCCCCTTTACTGGCAGGGGGTAGGTGCTGGACCTGTAGCTCCAGCCCCCCCTCTACTGGCTGGGGGTTGGTGCTGGATCTGTAGCTCCAGCCCCCTCTACTGGCAGGGGGTTGGTGCTGGACCTGTAGCTCTAGCCCCCACTACTGGCAGGGGGTTGGTGTTGGACTTGTAGCTCCAGCCCTGCTCTATTGGCAGGGGGTTGGTGCTGGACCTGTAGCTCCAGCCCCACACTACTGGCAAGGGGTGGGTGCTGGACCTGTAGTTCCAGCCCCCTCTCTACTGGCAGGGGGTTGGTGCTGCACCTGTAGCTCCAGTCCCCCTCTACTGGCCGGGGGTTGGTGCTGCAACTGTAGCTCCAGCCCCCCCTTTACTGGCAGGGGGTCGGTGCAGGACCAGTAGCTCCAGCCCCCCCTCTACTGGCAGGGGGTTGGTGCTGGACCTGTAGCTCCAGCCCCCCCCCCCCCTTCTACTGGCAGGGGGTTGGTGCTGGATCTGTAGCTCCAGCCCCCCCTCTACTGGCAGGGGATTGGTGCTGGACCTGTAGCTCCAGCCCCACTCTACTGACAGGGGGATGGTCCTGGACCTGTAGCTCCAGCCCCTCTCTACTGGCAAGGGGTTGGTGCTAGAACTGTAGCTCCAGGACTCTCCTCTGGCAGGGGGTTGGTACTGGACCTGTAGCTCCATGTCCCCCTCTACTGGCAGGGCGTTAGTTCTGGACTTGTAGCTCCAGCCCCCCCCCTACTGGCAGGGGGTTGGTGCTGGACCTGTAGCTCCAGGCACCTCTACTGGAAGAGGGTTGGTGCTGGACCTATAGCTCCAGCCCCCCTCTACTGGCAGGGGGTAGGTGCTGGACCTGTAGCTCCAGCCCCCCTTTACTGGCAGGGGGTAGGTGCTGCACCTGTATCTCCTGCCCCCCCCCTCTACTGGGAGGGGGTTGGTGCTGGACCTGTAGCTCCAGCCCCCCTCTACTGGCTGGGGGATGGTGCTTGACGTGTAGCTCCAGCCCCCCCTCTACTGGCAGGGGGTTGGTGCTGGACCTGTAGCTCCAGCCCCCTCTACTGGCAGGGGGTTGGTGCTTGACGTGTAGCTCCAGCCCCCCCTCTACTGGCAGGGGGTTGGTGCTGGACCTGTAGCTCCAGCCCCCCTCTACTGGGTGGGGGTTGGAGCTGGATCTGTAGCTCTAGCCCCCTCTACTGGCAGGGGGTTGGTGCAGGATCTGTAGCTCCAGCCCCCTCTACTGGCAGGGGGTTGGTGCTGGACCTGTAGCTCTAGCCCCCTCTACTGGCAGGGGGTTGGTGTTGGACTTGTAGCTCCAGCCCTGCTCTATTGGCAGGGGGTTGGTGCTGGACCTGTAGCTCCAGCCCCACACTACTGGCAAGGGGTGGGTGCTGGACCTGTAGTTCCAGCCCCCCTCTACTTTCAGGGGGTTGGTGCTGCAACTGTAGCTCCAGCCCCCCCCCCCTCTACTGGCAGGGGGTCAGTGCAGGACCAGTAGCTCCAGCCCCTCCTTTACTGGCAGGGGGTTGGTGCTGGACCTGTAGCTCCAGCCCCCCCCTCTACTGGCAGGGGGTTGGTGCTGGATCTGTAGCTCCAGCCCCCCCCCCCTCTACTGGCAGGTGATTGGTGCTGGACCTGTAGCTCCAGCCCCACTCTACTGACAGTGGGATGGTGCTGGACCTGTAGCTCCAGCCCCCCCCCCTCTACTGGCAGGGGGTTGGTGCTGGACCTGTAGCTCCACCCCCCTCTCTACTGGCAAGGGGTTGGTGCTAGACCTGTAGCTCCAGGACCCTCCTCTGGCAGGGGGTTGGTACTGGACCTGTAGCTCCATGTCCCCCTCTACTGGCAGGACGTTAGTTCTGGACTTGTAGCTCCAGCCCCCGCCTACTGGCAGGGGGTTGGTGCTGGACCAGTAGCTCCAGCCCCCCTCTACTGGCAGGGGGTTGGTGCTGGACCGGTAGCTCCAGCCCCTCCTCTACTGGCAGGGGGTAGGTGCTGGACCTGTAGCTCCAGCCCCCCTCTACTGGCAGGGGATAGGTGCTGGACCAGTAGCTCCAGCCCCCCTCTACTGGCAGGGGGTTGGAGTTGTACCTGTAGCTCCAGCACTCACCCTCTACTGGCAGGGGGTTGGTGCTGGACCTGTAGCTCCAGCCCCCCTTTTCTGGCAGTGGGTTGGTGCTGGACCTGTAGCTCCAGCCCCCCTATACTGGCAGGGGGTAGGTGCTGGACCTGTAGCTCCAGCCCCCCCTCTACTGGCAGGGGGTAGGTGCTGGACCTGTATCTCCAGCCCCCCTCTACTGGGAGGGGGTTGGTGCTTGACGTGTAGCTCCAGCCCCCCTCTACTGGCAGGGGGTTGGTGCTGGACCTGTAGCTCCAGCCCCCCTCTACTGGCTGGGGGTTGGTGCTGGACTTGTTGCTCCTGCCCACCTCTACTGGCAGGGGGTTGGCGCTGGACCTGTAGCTCCAGCCCTCCTCAACTGGCAGGGGGTTGGTTCTGGACCTGTAGCTCCAGCCCCCTTTACTGGCAGAGGGTTGGCCCTGGACCTGTAGCTCCAGCCTTCCCTCTACTGGCAGGGGGTTGGTGCTGGACCTGTAGCTCCAGCCCCTTCTACTGGCAAGGGGTTGGCCCTGGACCTGTAGCTCCAGCCTTCCCTCTATTGGCAGGTGGTTGGTGCTGGACCTGTAGCTCCAGCCCCCCCTCTACTGGCAGAGGGGTGGTGCTGGACCTGTAGCTCCAGCCCTCCTCTACTGGCAGGGGGTTGGCGCTGGACCTGTAGCTCCAGCCCTCCTCTACTGGCAGGGGGTTGGCGCTGGACCTGTAGCTCCAGCCCCCTCTACTGCCAGGAGGTTCGTGCTGGACCTGTAGCTCCAGCCCTCCTCTACTGGCAGGGGTTGGTGCAGGACTAGTAGTTCCAACCCCTCTCTACTGGCATGGGGTATGTGCTGGACCTGTAGCTCCCGCCCCCCTCTACTGGAAGAGGGTTGGTGCTGGACCTGTAGCTCCAGCCCCCCTCTACTGGCAGGGGGTTAGTACTGGACCAGTAGCTCCAGCCCCCCTCTACTGGCAGAGGGGTGGTGCTGGACCTGTAGCTCCAGCCCCCCTCTACTGGCAGCGGGTTGGTGCTGGACCTGAAGCTCCAGCCCTCCTCTACTGGCAGGGGTTTGGTGCTGGACCTGTAGCTCCAGCCCCCCTCTACTGGCAGACGGTTGGTGCTGGACCTGTAGCTCCAGCCCTCCTCTACTGGCAGGGGTTGGTGCAGGACTAGTAGTTCCAACCCCTCTCTACTGGCATGGGGTATGTGCTGGACCTGTAGCTCCCGCCCCCCTCTACTGGAAGAGGGTTGGTGCTGGACCTGTAGCTCCAGCCCCCCTCTACTGGCAGGGGGTTAGTACTGGACCAGTAGCTCCAGCCCCCCTCTACTGGCAGCGGGTTGGTGCTGGACCTGAAGCTCCAACCCTCCTCTACTGGCAGGGGTTTGGTGCTGGACCTGTAGCTCCAGCCCCCCTCTACTGGCAGACGGTTGGTGCTGGACCTGTAGCTCCAGCCCTCCTCTACTGGCAAGGGTTGGTGCAGGACTAGTAGTTCCAACCCCTCTCTACTGGCATGGGGTATGTGCTGGACCTGTAGCTCCAGCCCCCCTCTACTGGCAAGGGGTTGGTGCTGGACCAGTAGCTCCAGCCCCCCCTCCTCTACTGGCAGGGGGTTGGTGCTGGATCTGTTGCTCCAGCCCCCCCCCCCCTCTACTGGGAGGGGGGTTGGTGCTGGACCTGTAGCTCCAGCCCCTTCTACTGGCAAGGGGTTGGCCCTGGACCTGTAGCTCCAGCCTTCCCTCTACTGGCAGGGGGTTGGTGCTGGACCTGTAGCTCCAGCCCCTTCTACTGGCAAGGGGTTGGCCCTGGACCTGTAGCTCCAGCCTTCCCTCTATTGGCAGGTGGTTGGTGCTGGACCTGTAGCTCCAGCCCCCCCTCTACTGGCAGAGGGGTGGTGCTGGACCTGTAGCTCCAGCCCTCCTCTACTGGCAGGGGCTTGGCGCTGGACCTGTAGCTCCAGCCCTCCTCTACTGGCAGGGGGTTGGCGCTGGACCTGTAGCTCCAGCCCCCTCTACTGCCAGGAGGTTCGTGCTGGACCTGTAGCTCCAGCCCTCCTCTACTGGCAGGGGTTGGTGCAGGACTAGTAGTTCCAACCCCTCTCTACTGGCATGGGGTATGTGCTGGACCTGTAGCTCCCGCCCCCCTCTACTGGAAGAGGGTTGGTGCTGGACCTGTAGCTCCAGCCCCCCTCTACTGGCAGGGGGTTAGTACTGGACCAGTAGCTCCAGCCCCCCTCTACTGGCAGAGGGGTGGTGCTGGACCTGTAGCTCCAGCCCCCCTCTACTGGCAGCGGGTTGGTGCTGGACCTGAAGCTCCAGCCCTCCTCTACTGGCAGGGGTTTGGTGCTGGACCTGTAGCTCCAGCCCCCCTCTACTGGCAGACGGTTGGTGCTGGACCTGTAGCTCCAGCCCTCCTCTACTGGCAGGGGTTGGTGCAGGACTAGTAGTTCCAACCCCTCTCTACTGGCATGGGGTATGTGCTGGACCTGTAGCTCCCGCCCCCCTCTACTGGAAGAGGGTTGGTGCTGGACCTGTAGCTCCAGCCCCCCTCTACTGGCAGGGGGTTAGTACTGGACCAGTAGCTCCAGCCCCCCTCTACTGGCAGCGGGTTGGTGCTGGACCTGAAGCTCCAACCCTCCTCTACTGGCAGGGGTTTGGTGCTGGACCTGTAGCTCCAGCCCCCCTCTACTGGCAGACGGTTGGTGCTGGACCTGTAGCTCCAGCCCTCCTCTACTGGCAAGGGTTGGTGCAGGACTAGTAGTTCCAACCCCTCTCTACTGGCATGGGGTATGTGCTGGACCTGTAGCTCCAGCCCCCCTCTACTGGCAGCGGGTTGGTGCTGGACCTGAAGCTCCAACCCTCCTCTACTGGCAGGGGTTTGGTGCTGGACCTGTAGCTCCAGCCCCCCTCTACTGGCAGACGGTTGGTGCTGGACCTGTAGCTCCAGCCCTCCTCTACTGGCAAGGGTTGGTGCAGGACTAGTAGTTCCAACCCCTCTCTACTGGCATGGGGTATGTGCTGGACCTGTAGCTCCAGCCCCCCTCTACTGGCAAGGGGTTGGTGCTGGACCAGTAGCTCCAGCCCCCCCCCCCTCTACTGGCAGGGGGTTGGTGCTGGATCTGTTGCTCCAGCCCCCCCCCTCTACTGGGAGGGGGGTTGGTGCTTGACGTGTAGCTCCACCCCACCTCTACTGGCAGGGGGTTGGTGCTGGACCAGTAGCTCCAGCCCCCCTCTACTGGCAGGGGGTTCGTGCTGGACCTGTAGCTCCAGCCTCCCTCTACTGGCAGGGGGTTGGTGCTGGACCAGTAGCTCCAGCCCCCCCTCCCATCTACTGGCAGGGGGTTGGTGCTGGACCTGTAGCTCCAGCCCCTCTCTACTGGAGAGGGGTTGGTGCTAGACCTGTAGCTCCAGGACCCTCCTCTGGCAGGGGGTTGGTACTGGACCTGTAGCTCCATGTCCCCCTCAGTAGTGAATAAGGAGACAGATTGAGGTAAAAAAATTTCAGACACGGTTGGGCACTTCCATGCCGACTTGACCCTGTTGGGCCAGAACGTCCATTCCTCTTATTTGGGTGGTTAGGTTAGGGCACAGTCAGCGCGCTCCTGGCTGGCTGGCGGTGGTCGGGTGGTGGTCCCCCCTGGGGTCCCGGGGGGACCACCACCAATGGTGTACCTGAGGAACTGGTGCCCTATCCTAACCTGTTTTTTTGCACGATTCGTCTCGAGCTTTTAAGATGAGTCTAGGGCCTCAATGAGGGGGTCTCTACTTATGAGAGGTACCGAGGATGAATGTACAATAGTTGGAAACCAAAAAAATGCACTGGTGAAAGGCATATAAACGTTTTTTGGAGTATTTAATGGCGCTAGTATATGTGTGCGTGTGCGTGTTTTTTTTTTATGTAAATACAATATATCTGGGTTTTTTAATTCCTGCTGAGAAGTGTATCTGAAATAAAGGGTTTTGTCTTTACATTTGGTAAGGTTTCAATAATCAGGTAAAAAATAAAAATGAGAAAGACTCGAGTTATATTTTTTCATTTACTCCAGATTATTGTCCCCATTTTCTCTATATTCCGTTTCACAGAAAACATCTTCACGGGCGGTCGAGTCCCGTTTTCGTCTATGGGGAAACTCAGATAATTGACAGAAAAAAATATATGCAAGTTCCATTTTTATTTCCAAACACTGGATAGTTTAATTATTAAGATCGGGAGTTTGCTTATTATTCAGATCTGGGAAACAACAACGTATTATTATTTCATGTTTTTTTTTCATCCAAACATATAGAAACAAGTATTTATGTTTTAATTTTAGAGGAAAGAACATTATCAAATATTTGTTTTGTTTTTGTTTTTTCATAGGAAAGAGCAAACATCAGAAAAGACATAATTCATTCATTCATTCAGTATTATAGATATTCCCCCCACCGGTAAATTAAAAACATTATTTATTTTCATCGTTAGTTCTTTTTTATTGAACAAATAAAAAACCTACAATACACATAACTACAATATATATATATACATGACACTGCAATACATTCATTTAATTAAGTTTTCGCATGACGCCCGAGGACAATAAAGCTGCTTCGTGCATGGTCGGCGTGAACAAGTCCATGGTCGGAGTGGGCTCTACATAGTCTGGCTCATAGAATTTTCTCTGGCCACACTCGAAGAGGTCCGAGACCTCTTCATCGAATCCCTCCACCGGCTCGAACTGTGAAGTAAACATGTCAATCGTAGCCAGGCCCAACTCTTCCATGGCTAACGATTGATTTTCACTAAACAGTTCGACCGCGGCGTTTAAGGTCTGCGAAGACAATATGTCCCCCGTGTTCAGCTCTTGTGTCTTAGGTGCCATAGGGGTTACGCGGCACACCGTCGCTAATTTCTGGGGGGTCTGTCGGGCTTCCTCGTCTTCACTCTCGCTAATGTGGGTAACTGCCTCCCGCTGGCGGGTCGCTGGGGGAGGCGGGTTAGGGCGTCTTGTTGGAGGCACATATCCCGAGGTGGATGGTTGGGGGGAAGCCTCGCGGTTGCTCGACTTCTTATCATATGGGGTCGTCGTCGTCGTCCTCTTGCGTTGGCCTCGCGTAGATAGCCTAGCCCGACAAGGCCCTGGTGCGGGCCCCTGTGCAGGCTGTTCCCAGGTTATTTGACAATCTTGTACAGGGCGACTTGTTGGCTTTGCAATGTCCTTCATCAAAGGCGCTGTCGAAGCTTTCGTTTTTAGAGCTATCTCTCCACTCTTCGCCGCCTTCTTAGCTTTGGGCTCTGTTGTTGTTGTTGTTGTTGTTGTTGCCTTCGTTTTTAGAGCCATCTCTCCACTCTTCGCCACCTTCTTAGCTTTGGACTCTGTTGTTGTTGTTGTTGTTGTTGCCTTCGTTTTCAGAGCCATCTCTCCACTCTTCGCCTTCTTAGCTATGGGCTCTGTTGTTGTTGTTGTTGTTGTTGTTGCCTTCGTTTTCAGAGCCATCTCTCCACTCTTCGCCTTCTTAGCTATGGGCTCTGTTGTTGTTGTTGTTGTTGCCGTTATTGGGAATGGTCCTGGCCCCGCCTGGGTCGGCACCCGTGAATCCATAGAGTCAACAACAAGGCGGGCCGCGGGGCGGGGCTCTGGCACCGGCCGCGTCTCAGGCGGGGGCATGGGCACCGTCGGCTTGGGGTGCATAGTGGCCACAACGACATCTGGCACTGGCCCTGGCATCTCCGTAGTCTCAGGCGAGGTCGTAGGCGAGGTCGTAGGCGAAGTTGATGAAGTTTTGGGGGCTTGACACATCGGCAGAACATTGGCACCACCACTACTCTTCAATATATCCGCTACATCATGGGGCGTCACCCCAGCTGGCAGGATGAGAGCAGTCCCAAAGTTGAAATTGATCCCACCAGTCACCTCAATTTTTGAGCAACCGTTCAACAATTCTGCAAAAAAAAAAAAAAAAAAAAAAAAAAACATTAATAAAATTTTATATTCACAAACAAGAAACATAAAACACACACACACACACACACACACACACACACACACACACACACACACACACACACACACACACACACACACACACACACGCACACGCACACACACACACACACACACACACACACACACACACACGCACACGCACACACACACACACACACACACACACACACACACGTTCTCACCTATATCAGTTATGTTAAAAAAAATAAATAAAATAAAAATAAAAAAAAAAAAATAATAATAAAAAAAAAACTCACCACGGGCAAATTCCATTTTCAAAAAACTTCGCTTGTGGGCTTCTAATGATGACCAGAACCAAGGGCGTTCGTCGGTGGACAAGTTAAGTCAATGGGCCTCAATGGGCCTTAGGAGTGGGTTTATATATACCCCCAAAACCTCTACCCCCTCCCTCACCCCCCGCCACACCCCACCCCCTCAGGCAAGCTAGGTCACCTGCTCACACAGGTTATAGCACGCATCCTGGGAATCATCTCCCAGGCAAAATGTTGTTTGACAGAGTGGCATATTCAGGTTATCATACGTAAATTTCACAACCAAAGCATCATTTTTGCTGTGTTGTTCATATTTAAAATCCTGCGCAAATTTCCGAAGCGCTTTTCCCACCCCTAGATGGGATAAATAGTAGGTGAAGTATAATGCATAGTTCCCGCAGAAATAAGTTTCCAACTGCTGTATTCTGTCATTGAATATGTGCAAATCATATTTTTCAAAGCTATTCAATATAACCTTAAAATATTTCGAATACGTTTCAATTCTCGGGTTTCCAAAACTATCAAGAATGACAATTTCTGTCTTAGTCATTGCTTTGGCTATACAAAATGTAACCCAATGACCCATTGTATCTGCAGATTCTGCATCTAGTGTATTAATTATAAATACCACAGGATGGTTATAGATCTTTTTCAAAATTTTTCTTGCATCATTGGCGAGATAACATCCCAGATATTGCACCTCCCGACCCAACACCCCATTCAGCGCTTCGTTAATTTCAAGACAATTCATAGCTTTTTACGCTCTCGTATCACAAACTATTCTACGTTCCGCATTAATTTTTAGGATGCCAGTGGTGCCGCCATAAAGCAAAATGACTTTATTTCCCACCACAGGCATTTTAAATTCTAGACTAATTCTCAGGTTACCAGACACTTCCAGGGGCATTGCGTCCTTTATAGTTTCGGGCTGTAAATTGAAAGCCAGTATAGTGCCACTGTTAACAAATGCGTCATAGGATAGCGTGTGGGCATTATCGAAACCTAAAGCTTGTAGCGTCGTATAATATAATTTTGCGCAGTTGTGTGGAAAAGCGCAAGCAATATTAAATAAAGTAGTGCTATTCAGAGTTATAAATACACTCGTGAGCTGACAATTCTCAAAATATAATGGGTTCTGGGTATAGCCTCCTGACATTGCCTCCATATCTACGATAATCATGTATAAACGCTCGGGAACTACAGTTCCCCAGGGCTGATCCATTGTAATTGTCCGCTGTCCTGTGCCCAGTATATGAGTCTTTAATAGGGTTTTGTTAAACGTATATGTTATCGGGGTGTTATTTTGTATCAATGCCTTATTAATGGCCGTTAAGCCGGCCGGGTATGGCATTATGCGATCTATCCACAACCTCGCCATCTTAATATGGTATTTAAAGTTTGCATTATCCCTTTCGCTATGAATAATCCATTTATCCGGGTTTAGTTCTAGGCGAATGCGCACATCCACATTATCCAGAACGTATTCGCTAATTGTAGTAACATCCGCCAATAATTTAAAGCATGTGTGCACACCCATAGTTTTCATCTCAGTCATTTGCTGCTCCCTTTCCTCAGTCATTGCAGCAAAATAGTCGTTGGAAAATCTGCTGGGGTCATTACCTTTAAAGAAATGCGCTAGTTTCCGATATCTCTCAGCTTCGCACCCCGAAATAGTAGTCAGCAGCTTTATATAACTCCAGTATGAGAATAGAGAGTTAGTTTCGACCACAGTCTCATTGAAATACACTACTATAGATTTGAATAAAGTCTGTGATAGACCATTACTAATTGTTACATTTTCTGTATCCCCTATCGCACTAGCTCCATCTTCGCCCGTTAGTGCTAGCGATAGTTCCAAAGCCAATGACGACATATCTAGAAAGTGGCCATTCACGCCTTTAATGTTAAATTCAAGATACGCATCTCTAAATTTATTGCCCCCAGTATTTACTGGCAAAACATCAATAGTTTGACGCGAGGCTATAGTGGCCTCTACCATCCTAGCGGAGAACGGCTTGGGAAAGGCGTCAGTTATCGCAGCGGCATAATTCCCCAGTGGTACTTGCAGCCCCGCCATGCTATCTTGTCAATAGTTGTTTCGAGAGTGATTCAATCTTTAAGCAAACACGTCATTATATTTCCCTCCGTCGATTTTCCTGAACAAATTTCTTGTTTTGCTTTGTTTTTTGTTTTTTTTTGTCTTAATCCTTCTGTTCCTTTTTTTTTTTTTCTTAACGACCCGCCCACCCGCAATTTGCTTCCCAACATGTTTTAATGTTTCTAGGCCTCTGTGTTTGAGCGACTGTTTCAATGTGCGTTCGCCACTGTTTATGTCTTGCACGACATCCTGGCCCATACTCAATGCAGCAGGGGCCAAGGTTCTCATCAAGAATGGTGCCGCTCGCTTCGCCAGTCCAGTTATGAAACTAAAAATCCCACCCCCTCGCACATGACGCCTAGTACTGTTAAAAATGCGGACGTCCCCTAAACCGCCCCCTCTCCCGGAAACGGGGGGCGTTAGGAGTATTAATAACTCCTCCACCGACGGCGGGGTAAAATCGACGCGCATTTTGCAACTAGATGCGAGGTAATGAAGATTATAGGCTTCAACGCTCAATTATATAACCCCCAAAGTCGGCCTTATATGCAAAACTGCAATCGTGCAGCCTCGCGCATCGAAGTAAACAGGATTGCCTTCTTGATCGGTCATTGTAATGCTCACACTGTCGACAATTGAAGTGTTCAGAGGTTTATACAACTTCTTATTACCACCGTCACTCCCATTTAGAGAGACAACGTCCAGTATATTGACTAACTGATCACCATAACTCGTAGGCATAATTTTGTCGCAATAAATACACAAATTATCCATCATTCCTCTCGGCTGTGGTGGGTAGACACATAAATCAGTTTCCTTGCCTGTCTCATATTTTATACCCCTGATTAAATATATGACATAATCCTCACCTGTCTCGGTGCCTATTACCTTCCCGATCGCACGCCCGAACGATAGCGAAATTCAGCAAACCATATTATATATCTCTTCACCTGGTCTTTGGAACTGCGACATTATGGCGTCGCTGTATACGGCACTAAATTTATTGCGATTATAGCTTGAATCGTATTTTATATACGTTGTTCCATATTTTGGATACAGCTTTTTATAAGCTTTATCTATAAAACTCAATTCCTTGCTTGACAATATATTGGCTATTTCATTGTTAATTGCATTATTAATTTCCTTTATGCTTCCTGCCAAAATGTTGTTTTTCAGTAAAAACTTCGAATAGGTGTGTTTAAAGCCCGTCATTTGTACATTGGTGCATATTAAACCAACCCTCACATAACTCTCTAGATCGTCTTTCATAATCACGTAATGAGATGTGGGGAGCAATAATTTCTGTAAACACATTTCATAGGCGCGCTTGGGATTCAAATTTAATTCCTTATACAAGCGATTTGAAAAAGAGCTGGGAATGTTACCAGGATACAGATCTGCATTGGCAACGTTGGTCGCGTATATAATGTGAGTGTCCATTCTGGCATCAGTACCGGGTCACAGGTGGGCAATGAATAAATGCTCAAATCGCCGTAATTTGTTTTTAATAAGCCAACCACGAGGGGGCGACCCGATCCCCGCGACCACCGACCTTGATCCGCTTAGGAGGGAGGTCAGAGGTCGAAACAGCCACGCCCCGTCTCCTGTTAATTCCCTCATCGTTAACCTGTCTGCGAGCCGCAGTGTTTCTAAATAGATCCATAGGAATTGAAGCCACATTAAAAAATAATTTTGCAAGAGGTAGTTTAGTAGGGGCAAATAAAGCATTGTGGACCGTCATCCCATATATAATATCATTAATTATATGCAAGCCAGTCACAGGACTCATTATATTGCCATTAACGTCCCATTTAACAAGCCCGCTCTCGTCGAAATATTTTAAAAGTGCCCTTGCATATTCGTGATGTATCGCTTTTAATCTCAGATTTATCAGATGTGCTACAGTAGGATTAGATCTTTCGGGCTGGGCGTTCTCAGTTGTCTGTTGCGGGAGAGTTGGCATCGACATCTCTGGCACTGTCGGCAAAGTGGCCGGCACTCGCTCGTCCATTATTTTCCGCGGGACTAAATAATACTCTCTCATTTGGTAAATAAACGCGACAACAGATTAACGGCAATGGGAAGGAGAATAGATAGGATATTACCACCCCGTTTGCTAGTTAATATTTTTTTTTTAATTGCCGTGGAAGGTTTCTTGCAAGCTACAACACGAATTAATGAACTATATTTTTTCAGTTTTTTTAAAACCTCGCTAGGCACGGGCAATTTATTTTTTAAAAGATTTTTAAATATTTCCGATAGGCAATTTATGTGTGGCTTTTTGAATTTTTCAATTAATTTCTTTCTGCTGGAGTACTTAAGACCGGCTAATAGTCTTATCAGATCCCAGTATTTCTGAACTAAAGGCTCCTTCATAGTTTCAGTACGTCATCGGCGTCGACCCATTGGTCGAATGATTGATCATAACCCTCGTATCTGACTTTATATTGCAACTGACCGTCGACTTCTCTCTTGCTCAAAACCTTTTCAATATTGAAGGCGGCGGGCAAATGGGTGAGGGTTAGTTCCTGTCTATAAAACCCTCCGTCAATATTGCCACCGTTCAAATCTTTCAAATAGTATAAAGGGACCCTCTGGCTATTGTCCACTCGCGCGATTGAGAAGATTTCTCGCGTATTCTGCTGTTTGAAACCTTTTTTAAATTTCGAAACGCGATCAGATAAAGTAATGCGTACTGTTTCGCCAACCTTCAGCTGTGGAATGATGCCCCGCGATGTTTTGCCTGGGTTTTTATACATTAAGTTAAATAGATTGACAATCTCTCTTGGTTTTGTTAAAGCATGCGCCTCTCTGGGGGTTCTGCCCCCCAACCCTCGGTGTGGCGAGACATTATATGTTTTTACAACGTCAGGCAGCACCCCTATATATTTCAATGTGTTGTGCGAAGTCATATACTTGTAAAGCTTAGTTTTCAAAGTGCGTATGAATCTTTCGGCTATGGATGCTTTTGTTTCCTGAGAAAATACACTGTACAGCACAATTTTCTTAGAGGCCAACATCTTTTTCACACGCGCGTTGTAAAATTCGCCCCCTCGATCTGAATTAATTTTCCGCACCCCGCGCGAGTGAGGTGTCTCTAGTATAGATTTTAGTGCCCTACACACAATGTTCGCGTCTTTACTAGTTAGTGGCACTACTTGAGCAAACCTGGAGTATATGTCCACACAAACGAGCAGATATTTGATGCCATTATTCATCCCTGCCAACTTCCCCATTTCTGCTAGATCAACAGACACATAAACCCGTGGTTTAGGACTCAAAACTCGTCGACGCGCGAATTTTTTAGGTTGTAAATAATGCAGCGTATATGCGTCTGAGGATTTTAAGTAATCTTTCACATCGGCCAGTGTTATGTCAGAATTAAGTAATTTAGCTGCTTTATATAATCTCTGCACGCCTCCAAATCCCCCAGTGGAAGTAGGATCATTATAAACTCGATCGAGTATTTGCTGTTTCTTGCTCACCATTGATAAACTATTTCAAATGGTTCCTCTTCGACAATATTCCCGCGCAAAGTTATGCTGGCGGGTGTGCTTGACCCGAGATCTACAAATAAATAACCATAGGGTTTGGCTATGACCTTTTTATATATTTCTAGAAATTTCTTTGAATCCTGTTTCCCAAATATTTGACGTCCCAAAGTCTCAATTTGAGAAAGATCTCTTGATTTGACTAATAAGAAATGCGAGGCGTTTAGGCTTATGTTCCTAGAATATTTTCCAGGGAAAAATATATTTTGCGTGATCAATATGGCAGAGATGTTATGATGACGCCCCCTGGTGAAAATATCAGAAACAATTTTTGAATTTGCGCTTTCAGTAAAGAGATCGTCGATTATTATCAGCATTGGGGAATTACCCATTTGCTCATCCAAAGGATCAATAATGCTCGAATGAGCAACAATTTTTCTATTAATTCGTGGATTGTTCATCAACTCGGGATATCCCCCACCACATATAATTATTCGAGCGAATGTTTCATGGTACTTGTGCACGAGTTTGTTGCATAAAAATGATTTCCCTGCATTTGAATAACCCGCTATTATCATCCGACATGGTTCCCTGAAGATGTTAAGATGGGCTTGAGATATTATCTCATCAGGTCTTTCCATGTTGGGGGCTGAGTCTCTACTGTTTAATATGCACACTGTGGAATGTTATATATATATATATATATATATATATATATATATATATATATATATATATATATATATATATATATATATATATATATATATATATATATATATGGGGGATATAAAAAAAAACATGTATTTCTTTCTTTTATAGAAACATAAACATAATATATATATATATATATATATATATATATATATATATATATATATATATATATATATATATATATAATAATAATAATATATATATATATATATATATATATATATATATATATATATATATATATATATATATATATTTATATATATTTATATAGATAGATAGATAGATAGATATACAAGCTTAGGGCGTGACAAAGAAAACATTAAAAATACGTACTTTTTTTTGTTTGTTTATTGAAACAAAAACATAATATATACATATTTACAAGCTTAAATCTATAGGCATAATAATAATATTAATATTAATATTAATAATAATAACATCCCTTATAACATTATAAAATAATAACAACAATAAAAACAATAACACGCACTAATGTGAGAATGCAAACAGTTTTTTTTTTTTTTTTTTTTAAATGCAGAGGAGCGAGCATATTTCACAGCAAGTTTGGGAATAGGTTTTGGGCCAATGAATCTCTCTTGGCCCACATATTGAAAATTGGGTAATGACGCCGTCCTGCAGGGCGTATATTTTGTTCCACATTTTCCTGCGCGTCCACATCCATCTCTAAGTCACTAATGACTGCCTCCTCATCCTCTGGATCGTGTGGAATATCGGGGTGACCATAAGCGAGTGAAACAGTGGGGCTTATTACGTATCGCTTATCATCAAACGCGGATAAGCCTCTCTTGACAGTAACGCATGTGCACATTTGCCCGCCAACATTTCTAATAGTCCTAGTCACAAACCTCCGACTTGTGTTTGTTTCAAGGGCGTCTATGAAAGATGAGTGTTCTAGCCCAGCTTGCTGACGTCGTGTGATCCCCTTGCATCTGCAAATGTGCTGTTTATCCAGCGTCACTAGCGAGTACATTTTGGGCTTAAGGGCAACGAGCTGGGTTATAATTTTAGACCCTACTTCGGACTTTAAAAGACCCAGTTTGCCTTTTCGCGCGATTGAATATAGAGAATGATCTTCGGGGAAATTGCTAAAATCAATGTGGCGTATGAGCGGGGCCTTATTAAGCTCTTCAAAAGCATCTCTGCAAGTAAGCTGAATAATGTACGAGTCAGTGTCGGTGTAGAGCAGTTTTGCCTTGTCACCATATTTTGCTTTGACCGTGTCGTACCAAAAGGAATATAGCCGCCTTTTAGCTATTTGAAGAATTTGAAAGCCTAGATATGTGGGCGTATCAATAGTGAGCGAATCTTTGCGGGTTGTGCAAAGGACACGGTCCTCACTCAGCAAAGTCGCTCGTTTGAAAAACGGGCTGCGAGCGTGTTTGAGGAACTGTTTGCGAGTTGTGGTTAAATAGTATTTATTGGCATAACGCTCCAAATTCGTTAAAGATTTGCCATATATAGCGTTATTTACAAGTTTAAATGCCTTAGACTTAATTGCACAGGTCGAGTTTGTGCGCTCGCGAATATTACTATCTACGAAGGACTTGAGGTGTGCCCTCTGCTCAAATTCAAAGATAGTGTGCACGCGCGAAACTTCCACCCCTAGTCGCATTAAAAGCTGAAGGAAATCTAGACTAATTAAATAGTCGCGTTGTGCTTCGTGGGTGGCAATGAGTTTTCGATTATTGCGCGGCAGCTTGCGATTTTCTGCAACTAGGATCGACTTACTGTATTCTGACAGTTGTTCCGTCACGATGTCGGCGTGTGCTAAAATTAATGGCAGGTCGTCAGTGTATCTAGCTACGTCGGGGGAAACTTGTTTAGTGTCGCACAAAATCCAATAACCGCGCTCTTGATCGCAGTCAATATTTCTCAAACCCTGCAATAGCATTTCATCGCGTTCGGCGTCAGTTAGGCAACGGAAACCGCCAGTGGGGAGCTTTTCACTCATGCACGTAGCATAGAGTGAATTGAAGTCTAGATAGAGGATGTGGGTTCCATCCTCGCTAGACCCCTCCCCGGTGTAATGGTTCTCGGCGGTAGACAATTGCTTTACAACTGAGGTGAAGCCTCCTCTTAAATTCCTTCGAATGAGGTCATACATTCTAGGGTCTGATATTGGATCTAGCACCACCTTACTTTTGAACAGGAAGGCGTCCCACGCGAAACTAGATAAAGAGAGGTAATATGCAATATCTAATCTATAAAGATCTAACATAGTGCGTCGCCACACCGTGAAAATGTCTGCTAAAATGCCAGTATCAACTTTTAAATACAAGACGAGATATTCGCCAATATTGCGGCACTTGGCTAATTTAAATACCTCCAACGCTTGTTTGTATTCTTTTTCAGGGAGCTCTTCCTGCGTCAAGGTATTGAAAAATGCATCTCTGGGGGGGAGCCGCGGTTCATTTAATACATCCCAATTTGACACGTAATCATAACAAAAGGACTGTTTGCCAGTTAACAATAAATTATGGGCCTCAGCAGGGACCTTATCTAACATGGCGAGAGTGAACGTCTTAGGTTTGCCACTGTCGATGTGTTCCTTGGCTAATTTGGCCAACGACCCATTGAGCAAGGCTAAGCTGTCCATAAATCTAAGAAAGTCAATGTCAACTTTCATAAATTTACACCCGTCTTTGGACATAATGTCTACGTTGCGTTTGGGCACGTTTCCTAACTCGTTTAACAAAACCCCTAAATCATACGCCGCATTATGTGAAAATGCGTGCAAGTATTTGTAGCCATCTTTGCACTGGAGATTGCAGCGAGAGCATAGGGCGGCTAAGTAATTATGTTCGCTCAGTGAATGGTCGTGGTGTCTATTTTTGACGATTTTGGGCCCGAAAGGTTTGTCGCATATCTCGCACATGGTCTGACTCTTGTAACTTTCCATTTGCTCATTGGACATGTGCAGATGGTAATATGGCTGTTCTCGCGTTATTCTGGCCCACGAGGAGGATAGTTTATTAACAAAATGGGTTGCAGAATTAGGCCCGTGGTAGAAATCTTTTTCTACGATATTATAGCGACGGTCTATGATTATGTACGCATATGCAATGGCCCTGTGACGTGCTTCGATTATGCCCTGTGGCCTATCCTTTTGCAGGGCACACTCGAAATCATAGTAACAAGTGTGGCTTGGCCCGTACGCTCGCCCGAAATGTTTAAACTCTATTTTCTTTTCAGGGGGAGGAAAATGCAACGTTTGTTTGACCTCGCAAGTTGATTCATGCTCGAGCATTTGATGGGGTGGGAGGGCGATGAGGCAGCTGTGACAAAAGTCATAATCAGCTGGGATGTTTTCCGAATGAGACCTCATATTACGCACATATTTGGTAAAGTTCTTGATGAGGACCAAATGTTGGCCTTCCAGCATAAGTAAAGATATGACATCCTTAAAATTCCCACGGCCTTTTCTAGCCAAACTAATGTAATGACGACCATTATCTCCTTTTACCAGAACATAAATAAATATAGAAGACCTGTTTAAATCTTCGACTTTGGCGATGTCGTCAAAAGATACTGGGGTGCCTATATTATTACTCCATCTTACTTGTCGGCGACACCATCGCCCAGATTTGGCCCGAGTTTTGATGTCGTTATAAAGGAGCCCGCGGGCCAAACATTTGTGCACGGCGATGCACTGCATAAGGCAAATATTGGCCTCCCCTCGGGGGTTGAATACGTGGCCTTTGCCCCGTAACTTGGCCGGGTAATCTACGAATGAACCCAGTCGAATTGGGTGTTCGATAAGGGCCACATTTATGTAAAACCCCAAAATCGACTCTATCCCGACACTCGACCCTTTCTGTTCCCCTAGCAACTCCTCTAGTTTATTGTCGATCTCTTCGACCCACAAATTAACAAGCTGTTCTACTTCCTCTTGAGTTATGGCACGCATTTCCCCGCGCATGTGCATTACTGGATCAAAATCATCGTCGGGCTCTACGTTGAGCCTCCGCACCCCAAACGTGAAATCAGGGAAGACGCGTATATGTGGATGTTCTAAAGTAAACAATCCACTGACGAAATTAATGAAAAATGCGCGATATGTTCGTAAATAAGCCCCTGGATCACCCCGCACGTGCTCTGGCACGCTAAATGAATATCGTGTGTAAGCCCCATTGAAATTGCGAATGATGTTCACAATTTCAATATCCCGAGGAGGGGGAGGGGACGGGGAAGGTGGTGGTGGTGGTGGTGAGTCGACCGACTCTGGTGATGAGGCTGCTGGGTTTGATGATGATGATGAGTCACTGTCAGCGTCTGCAAAAAAAAAAAAGAGGTATTAATAACTGTGTGTGAGTGTGTTGATTGTTGATTGAGATGTCTTAAAAAAAAAAAAAAAAATTAGCATTAATATTGGCATGCCCTCGTCTGTTTTTTTTTTTTTTTTTTTGTTTTTTTTGAGCGAGTGGTGCGATCGAGATCACATAACAACACCAAAAAACAAAAACAAAAAAAATGTGAAATACTCACGTTCCCTATGCTGCCCCCCACGCCGAAGCGATGATGTTGACTGGTCGCTGCTATAACTTTCGAACAAATCGGGGGATCTGACGCGCATATGGACCGAGGAGCTGGGCGAGGCGTGTGCGTGTTGTTGTTGTTCCTCGCATTGTTGTTGTTGTTGTTGAATTAGAGTGCGATATGGCAGCCCTGGAAGGAATAGCCTTTTAAGAGGTGTCTATATGATTCTCTCTCTCTCTCTCTCTAGCACTCGCAATAATAATAATAATAATAATAATAATAATAATAATAATAATTAAAAAAAAAAAAATAACTTACGTTTGTAGCGGCGGGTTCTTGGTGGTGGCGGTTCGGGGTCGGAATCGTCATCGTCCGCCAAGTATGGGGGTGTTTTAGGTGAGAAATCCTGTTCAAAATCTGGCGTGGGGCTGAACATGTCGGGAGACCTACCTCGTGTGTTGATTGGTGAGCTGGGTGATGTTGGCTGGGCATCCTGCTGCTGCTGCTGCTGTTGCCACTGTCGTTGTATTAGCAGTCGATATGGTTGCCCTGGTGGGAGACAAAAAAAAAATGTTTTTTTTTTTCTTTTCTTTTAAGAGGCGTGAATATATATATATATATATATATATATATATATTCTCTCTCTCTCTCTCTCTCTCTCTCTCTCTCTCTCTCTCTCTATCTCTTTTTCAATAACGGCGTTGATAATGTGAATAAATAAATAAATAATAGTAATAACTCACGTTTATAGCGGCGTGTTCTTGACGGTCGAGGGTCGAAATCGGGGGGCATGCCTGAGCAATGTGGAGTATGTGGCGAGGGCGACGATTCTGGGTCATCACAATCGCTGAATAAGTCGGGAGACCAAACTCGCGGGTTTGGCGATGGGTCCGAATCACTGCTCCAGAGTTCGTTGGTGGGTAATGCACAGCCTGGGCTTGTGGCATGGTGAATGGCTATGTGTGAAAAAAAATAATAAATAAGTAAATAATAAATAAATAAATAAATATATATATATATATATATATATATATATATATATATATATATATATATATATATATATATATATATATATATATATATATATATATAATATTGTGGCAAATTACCAATGTTGTGGCTTACCAATGTTGTGGCAAATTTGTCCGCATTGGACGCATTTGATTAGGTTGCGAACCATCTGGCCGTGTGTTGGTGGCGAGGCAGTGTGAGACTGTGGATACCTGGGGTTCTGATGTGGAGCACAACCACTCCCCCTCCCCCGAGGATAACTACTTAAAATTGACCCCAGAGGGCAGCTCGTCACTGGCAACTACCTGTGCTGGTAATTATCTTTGAAAGGTCCCTGGGAGATCGCCAGTTTGGGGCACGTGCGCATTAAAAAGCAATTTGCCACCTGCGACTGCCTCCATTGACCATTAAAACCAACCTTGGGTGTTGCCCGAAAAAAAATTAGCTTAACATTAATGCAGTTGTGTGTGTGTGTGTGTGTGTGTGTGTGTGTGTGTGTGTGTGTGCGTGCGTGTGTGTGTGTGTGTGTGTGTGTGTGTGTGTGTGTGTGTGTGTGTGTGCGTGCGTGCGTGCGTGTGCGTGTGAGTGTGCGTGTGCGTGTGTGTGTGTGTGTGTGTGCGTATATATATATTGTAGTTATGTGTATTGTAGGTTTTTTATTTGTTCAATAAAAAAGAACTAACGATGAAAATAAATAATGTTTTTAATTTACCGGTGGGGGGAATATCTATAATACTGAATGAATGAATGAATTATGTCTTTTCTGATGTTTGCTCTTTCCTATGAAAAAACAAAAACAAAACAAATATTTGATAATGTTCTTTCCTCTAAAATTAAAACATAAATACTTGTTTCTATATGTTTGGATGAAAAAAAAACATGAAATAATAATACGTTGTTGTTTCCCAGATCTGAATAATAAGCAAACTCCCGATCTTAATAATTAAACTATCCAGTGTTTGGAAATAAAAATGGAACTTGCATATATTTTTTTCTGTCAATTATCTGAGTTTCCCCATAGACGAAAACGGGACTCGACCGCCCGTGAAGATGTTTTCTGTGAAACGGAATATAGAGAAAATGGGGACAATAATCTGGAGTAAATGAAAAAATATAACTCGAGTCTTTCTCATTTTTATTTTTTACCTGATTATTGAAACCTTACCAAATGTAAAGACAAAACCCTTTATTTCAGATACACTTCTCAGCAGGAATTAAAAAACCCAGATATATTGTATTTACATAAAAAAAAAACACGCACACGCACACATATACTAGCGCCATTAAATACTCCAAAAAACGTTTATATGCCTTTCACCAGTGCATTTTTTTGGTTTCCAACTATTGTACATTCATCCTCGGTACCTCTCATAAGTAGAGACCCCCTCATTGAGGCCCTAGACTCATCTTAAAAGCTCGAGACGAATCGTGCAAAAAACAGGTTAGGATAGGGCACCAGTTCCTCAGGTACACCATTGGTGGTGGTCCCCCCGGGACCCCAGGGGGGACCACCACCCGACCACCGCCAGCCAGCCAGGAGCGCGCTGACTGTGCCCTAACCTAACCACCCAAATAAGAGGAATGGACGTTCTGGCCCAACAGGGTCAAGTCGGCATGGAAGTGCCCAACCGTGTCTGAAATTTTTTTACCTCAATCTGTCTCCTTATTCACTACTCCCCTCTACTGGCAAGGCGTTAGTTCTGGACTTGTAGCTCCAGCCCCCCCCCCTACTGGCAGGGGGTTGGTGCTGGACCAGTAGCTCCAGCCCCCGTCTACTGGCAGGGGGTTGGTGCTGGACCTGTAGCTCCAGCCCCTCCTCTACTGACAGGGGGTTGGAGTTGTACCTGTAGCTCCAGCCCCCGTTTACTGGCAGGGGGTAGGTGCTGGACCTGTAGCTCCAGCCCCCCTCTACTTGCAGGGGGTAGGTGCTGGACCAGTAGGTCCATCCCCCCTTTACTGGCAGGGGGTAGGTGCTGGACCTGTATCTCCAGCCCCCCTCTACTGGGAGGGGGTTGGTGCTTGACGTGTAGCTCCAGCCCCCCTCTACTGGCAGGGGGTTGGTGCTGGACCTGTAGCTCCAGCCCCCCTTTACTGGCAGTGGGTTGGTGCTGGACCTGTAGCTCCATCCCCCCTTTACTGGCAGGGGGTAGGTGCTGGACCTGTATCTCCAGCCCCCCTCTACTGGGAGGGGGTTGGTGCTTGACGTGTAGCTCCAGCCCCCCTCTACTGGCTGGGGGTTGGTGCTGGACCTGTAGCTCCTGCCCTCCTCTACTGGCAGGGGGTTGGCGCTGGACCTGTAGCTCCAGCCCTCCTCAACTGGCAGGGGGTTGGTTCTGGACCTGTTGCTCCAGCCCCCTTTACTGGCAGAGGGTTGGCCCTGGACCTGTAGCTCCAGCCTTCCCTCTACTGGTAGGGGGTTGGTGCTGGACCTGTAGCTCCAGCCCCTTCTACTGGCAAGGGGTTGGCCCTGGACCTGTAGCTACACCCTTCCCTCTATTGGCAGGTGGTTGGTGCTGGACCTGTAGCTCCAGCCCCCCACTCTACTGGCAGATGGGGTGGTGCTGGACCTGTAGCTCCAGCCCTCCTCTACTGGCAGGGGGTTGGTGCTGGACCTGTAGCTCCAGCCCCCTCTACTGCCAAGAGGTTGGTGCTGGACCTGTAGCTCCAGCTCCCTCTTCTGGCAGGGGTTTGGTGCTGGACCTGTAGCTCCAGCCCCCCTCTACTGGCAGCGGGTTGGTGCTGGACCTGAAGCTCCAGCCCTCCTCTACTGGCAGGGGTTTGGTGCTGGACCTGTAGCTCCAGCCCCCCTCTACTGGCAGACGGTTGGTGCTGGACCTGTAGCTCCAGCCCTCCTCTACTGGCAGGGGTTGGTGCAGGACTAGTAGTTCCAACCCCTCTCTACTGGCATGGGGTATGTGCTGGACCTGTAGCTCCAGCCCCCCTCTACTGGAAGAGGGTTGGTGCTGGACCTGTAGCTCCAGCCCCCCTCTACTGGCAGGGGGTTAGTACTGGACCAGTAGCTCCAGCCCCCCTATACTGGCAGGGGGTTCATGCTGGACCTGTAGCTCCAGCCTCCCTCTACTGGCAGGGGGTTGGTGCTGGACCAGTAGCTCCAGCCCCCCCCCCCTCTACTGGCAGGGGGTTGGTGCTGGATCTGTAGCTCCAGCCCCCCCCCCTCTACTGGGAGGGGGTTGGTGCTTGACGTGTAGCTCCACCCCACCTCTACTGGCAGGGGGTTGGTGCTGGACCTGTAGCTCCAGCCCCCCCCCCCCTCTACTGGCAGGGGGTTGGTGCTGGACCTGTAGCTCCAGCCCCCCTTTACTGGCAGGGGGTAGGTGCTGCACCTGTATCTCCTGCCCCCCCTCTACTGGCAGGGGGTTGGTGTTGGACCTGTAGCTCTAGCCCCATCTACTGGCAGCGGGTTGTTGCAGGATCTGTAGCTCCCGCCCCCTCTACTGGCAGGGGGTTGGTGCTGGACCTGTAGCTCTAGCCCCTCTACTGGCAGGGGGTTGGTGTTGGACTTGTAGCTCCAGCCCTGCTCTATTGGCAGGGTGTTGGTGCTGGACCTGTAGCTCCAGCCCCACACTACTGGCAGGGGGAGTTGGTGCTGGACCTGTAGCTCCAGCCCCCCTCTACTGGCAGGGGGTTGGTGCTGCAACTGTAGCTCCAGCCCCCCCTTTACTGGCAGGGGGTTGGTGCTGGACCTGTAGCTCCAGCCCCCCCTCCTCTACTGGCAGGGGATTGGTGCTGGATCTGTAGCTCCAGCCCCCCCTCTACTGGCAGGGGATTGGTGCTGGACCTGTAGCTCCAGCCCCACTCTACTGACAGGGGGATGGTGCTGGACCTGTAGCTCCAGCCCCCCCCCCTTCTACTGGCATGGGGTTGGTGCTGAACCTGTAGCTACATGTCCCCCTCTACTGGCAAGGGGTTGGTGCTAGACCTGTAGCTCCAGGACCCTCCTCTGGCAGGGGGTTGGTACTGGACCTGTAGCTCCATGTCGCCCTCTACTGGCAGGGCGTTAGTTCTGGACTTGTAGCTCCAGCCCCCCCCTACTGGCAGGGGGTTGGTGCTGGACCTGTAGCTCCAGCCCCTCCTCTACTGGCAGGGGGTTGGAGTTGTACCTGTAGCTCCAGCCCCCCTTTACTGGCAGGGGGTAGGTGCTGGACCTGTAGCTCCAGCCCCCTCTACTGGCAGGGGGTTGGAGTTGTACCTGTAGCTCCAGCCCTCCCCCTCTACTGGCAGGGGGTTGGTGCTGGACCTGTAGCTCCAGCCCCCCTTTACTGGCAGTGGGTTGGTGCTGGACCTGTAGCTCCAGCCCCCCTTTACTGGCAGGGGGTAGGTGCTGGACCTGTAGCTCCAGCTCCCCTCTACTGGCAGGGGGTAGGTGCTGGACCTGTATCTCCAGCCCCTCCCCTCTATTGGGAGGGGGTTGGTGCTTGACGTGTAGCTCCAGCCCCCCCCCCCTCTGCTGGCAGGGGGTTGGTGCTGGACCTGTAGCTCCTGCCCACCTCTACTGGCAGGGGGTTGGCGCTGGACCTGTAGCTCCAGCCCTCCTCAACTGGCAGGGGGTTGGTTCTGGACCTGTAACTCCAGCCCCCTTTACTGGCAGAGGGTTGGCCCTGGACCTGTAGCTCCAGCCTTCCCTCTACTGGCAGGGGGTTGGTGCTGGACCTGTAGCTCCAGCCCCCTCTACTGGCAGAGGGGTGGTGCTGGACCTGTAGCTCAAGCCCCCCTCTACTGGCTTGGGGTTGGCGCTGGACCTGTAGCTCCAGCCCTCCTCTACTGGCAGGGGGTTGGTGCTGGACCTGTAGCTCCAGCCCCCTCTACTGGCAGGGGTTTGGTGCTGGACCTGTAGCTCCAGGCCCCCTCTACTGGCAGCGGGTTGGTGCTGGACCTGAAGCTACATGTCCCCCTCTACTGGCAAGGGGTTGGTGCTAGACCTGTAGCTCCAGGACCCTCCTCTGGCAGGGGGTTGGTGCTGGACCTGTAGCTCCAGCCCCCTCTACTGGCAGAGGGGTGGTGCTGGACCTGTAGCTCAAGCCCCCCTCTACTGGCTTGGGGTTGGCGCTGGACCTGTAGCTCCAGCCCCCCTCTACTGGCAGGGGGTTGGTGCTGCAACTGTAGCTCCAGCCCCCCCTTTACTGGCAGGGGGTTGGTGCTGGACCTGTAGCTCCAGCCCCCCCTCCTCTACTGGCAGGGGATTGGTGCTGGATCTGTAGCTCCAGCCCCCCCTCTACTGGCAGGGGATTGGTGCTGGACCTGTAGCTCCAGCCCCACTCTACTGACAGGGGGATGGTGCTGGACCTGTAGCTCCAGCCCCCCCCCCTTCTACTGGCATGGGGTTGGTGCTGAACCTGTAGCTACATGTCCCCCTCTACTGGCAAGGGGTTGGTGCTAGACCTGTAGCTCCAGGACCCTCCTCTGGCAGGGGGTTGGTACTGGACCTGTAGCTCCATGTCGCCCTCTACTGGCAGGGCGTTAGTTCTGGACTTGTAGCTCCAGCCCCCCCCTACTGGCAGGGGGTTGGTGCTGGACCTGTAGCTCCAGCCCCTCCTCTACTGGCAGGGGGTTGGAGTTGTACCTGTAGCTCCAGCCCCCCTTTACTGGCAGGGGGTAGGTGCTGGACCTGTAGCTCCAGCCCCCTCTACTGGCAGGGGGTTGGAGTTGTACCTGTAGCTCCAGCCCTCCCCCTCTACTGGCAGGGGGTTGGTGCTGGACCTGTAGCTCCAGCCCCCCTTTACTGGCAGTGGGTTGGTGCTGGACCTGTAGCTCCAGCCCCCCTTTACTGGCAGGGGGTAGGTGCTGGACCTGTAGCTCCAGCTCCCCTCTACTGGCAGGGGGTAGGTGCTGGACCTGTATCTCCAGCCCCTCCCCTCTATTGGGAGGGGGTTGGTGCTTGACGTGTAGCTCCAGCCCCCCCCCCTCTGCTGGCAGGGGGTTGGTGCTGGACCTGTAGCTCCTGCCCACCTCTACTGGCAGGGGGTTGGCGCTGGACCTGTAGCTCCAGCCCTCCTCAACTGGCAGGGGGTTGGTTCTGGACCTGTAACTCCAGCCCCCTTTACTGGCAGAGGGTTGGCCCTGGACCTGTAGCTCCAGCCTTCCCTCTACTGGCAGGGGGTTGGTGCTGGACCTGTAGCTCCAGCCCCCTCTACTGGCAGAGGGGTGGTGCTGGACCTGTAGCTCAAGCCCCCCTCTACTGGCTTGGGGTTGGCGCTGGACCTGTAGCTCCAGCCCTCCTCTACTGGCAGGGGGTTGGTGCTGGACCTGTAGCTCCAGCCCCCTCTACTGGCAGGGGTTTGGTGCTGGACCTGTAGCTCCAGGCCCCCTCTACTGGCAGCGGGTTGGTGCTGGACCTGAAGCTCCAGCCCTCCTCTTCTGGCAGGGGTTTGGTGCTGGAACTGTAGCTCCAGCCCCCCTCTACTGGCAGACGGTTGGTGCTGGACCTGTAGCTCCAGCCCAAATGTACTGGCAGGGGTTGGTGCAGGACTAGTAGTTCCAACCCCTCTCTACTGGCATGGGGTATGTGCTGGACCTGTAGCTCCAGCCCCCCTCTACTAGAAGAGGGTTGGTGCTGGACCTGTAGCTCCAGCCCCCCTCTACTGGCAGGGGGTTAGTACTGGACCAGTAGCTCCAGCCCCCCTCTACTGGCAGGGGGTTCGTGCTGGACCTGTAGCTCCAGCCCTCTCTACTGGCAGAGGGGTGGTAGCTCCAGCCCCCCTCTACTGGCAGGGGTTGGTGCTGGACCTGTAGCTCTAGCCCTCCTCTACTGGCAGGGGGTTGGTGCTGGACCTGTAGCTCCAGCCCCCTCTACTGGCAGGGGTTTGGTGCTGGACCTGTAGCTCCAGCCCCCCTCTACTGGCAGCGGGTTGGTGCTGGACCTGTAGCTCCAGCCCTCTCTACTGGCAGAGGGGTGGTAGCTCCAGCCCCCCTCTACTGGCAGGGGTTGGTGCTGGACCTGTAGCTCTAGCCCTCCTCTACTGGCAGGGGGTTGGTGCTGGACCTGTAGCTCCAGCCCCCTCTACTGGCAGGGGTTTGGTGCTGGACCTGTAGCTCCAGCCCCCCTCTACTGGCAGCGGGTTGGTGCTGGACCTGAAGCTCCAGCCCGCCTCTACTGGCAGGGGTTTGGTGCTGGACCTGTAGCTCCAGCCCCCCTCTACTGGCAGACGGTTGGTGCTGGACCTGTAGCTCCAGCCCCCCTTTACTGGCAGTGGGTTGGTGCTGGACCTGTAGCTCCAGCCCCCCTTTACTGGCAGGGGGTAGGTGCTGGACCTGTAGCTCCAGCCCCCCTCTACTGGCAGGGGGTTGGTGCTGGACCTGTAGCTCCAGCCCCCCCCTCTACTGGCAGGGGGTAGGTGCTGGACCTGTAGCTCCAGCCCTCCTCAACTGGCAGGGGGTTGGTTCTGGACCTGTAGCTCCAGCCCCTTTACTGGCAGAGGGTTGGCCCTGGACCTGTAGCTCCAGCCTTCCCTCTACTGGCAGGGGGTTGGTGCTGGACCTGTAGCTCCAGCCCCCTCTACTGGCAAGGGGTTGGCCCTGGACCTGTAGCTCCAGCCTTCCCTCTATTGGCAGGTGGTTGGTGCTGGACCTGTAGCTCCAGCCTCCCCTCTACTGGCAGAGGGGTGGTGCTGGACCTGTAGCTCCAGCCCTCCTCTACTGGCAGGGGGTTGGCGCTGGACCTGTAGCTCCAGCCCTCCTCTACTGGCAGGGGGTTGGCGCTGGACCTGTAGCTCCAGCCCCCTCTACTGGCAGGGGTTTGGTGCTGGACCTGTAGCTCCAGCACCCCTCTACTGGCAGCGGGTTGGTGCTGGACCTGAAGCTCCAGCCCTCCTCTACTGGCAGGGGTTTGGTGCTGGACCTGTAGCTCCAGCCCCCCTCTACTGGCAGACGGTTGGTGCTGGACCTGTAGCTCCAGCCCTCCTCTACTGGCAGGGGTTGGTGCAGGACTAGTAGTTCCAACCCCTCTCTACTGGCATGGGGTATGTGCTGGACCTGTAGCTCCAGCCCCCCTCTACTGGAAGAGGGTTGGTGCTGGACCTGTAGCTCCAGCCCCCCTCTACTGGCAGGGGGTTAGTACTGGACCAGTAGCTCCAGCCCCCCTCTACTGGCAGCGGGTTGGTGCTGGACCTGAAGCTCCAACCCTCCTCCACTGGCAGGGGTTTGGTGCTGGACCTGTAGCTCCAGCCCCCCTCTACTGGCAGACGGTTGGTGCTGGACCTGTAGCTCCAGCCCTCCTCTACTGGCAAGGGTTGGTGCAGGACTAGTAGTTCCAACCCCTCTCTACTGGCATGGGGTATGTGCTGGACCTGTAGCTCCAGCCCCCCTCTACTGGCAGGGGGTTGGTGCTGGACCAGTAGCTCCAGCCCCCCCCCCTCTACTGGCAGGGGGTTGGTGCTGGATCTGTAGCTCCAGCCCCCCCCCCTCTACTGGGAGGGGGGTTGGTGCTTGACGTGTAGCTCCACCCCACCTCTACTGGCAGGGGGTTGGTGCTGGACCTGTAGCTCCAGCCCCTCCTCTACTGACGGGGGGTTGGAGTTGTACCTGTAGCTCCAGCCCCCGTTTACTGGCAGGGGGTAGGTGCTGGACCTGTAGCTCCAGCCCCCCTCTACTTGCAGGGGGTAGGTGCTGGACCAGTAGCTCCAGCCCCCCTCTACTGGCAGGGGGTTGGTGCTGGACCTGTAGCTCCAGCCCCCCTTTACTGGCAGTGGGTTGGTGCTGGACCTGTAGCTCCATCCCCCCTTTACTGGCAGGGGGTAGGTGCTGGACCTGTATCTCCAGCCCCCCTCTACTGGGAGGGGGTTGGTGCTTGACGTGTAGCTCCAGCCCCCCTCTACTGGCAGGGGGTTGGTGCTGGACCTGTAGCTCCAGCCCCCCTCTACTGGCTGGGGGTTGGTGCTGGACCTGTAGCTCCTGCCCACCTCTACTGGCAGGGGGTTGGCGCTGGACCTGTAGCTCCAGCCCTCCTCAACTGGCAGGGGGTTGGTTCTGGACCTGTTGCTCCAGCCCCCTTTACTGGCAGAGGGTTGGCCCTGGACCTGTAGCTCCAGCCTTCCCTCTATTGGCAGGTGGTTGGTGCTGGACCTGTAGCTCCAGCCCCCCCTCTACTGGCAGATGGGGTGGTGCTGGACCTGTAGCTCAAGCACTCCTCTACTGGCTTGGGTTTGGCGCTGGACCTGTAGCTCCAGCCCCCCTCTACTGGCAGGGGGTAGGTGCTGGACCAGTAGCTCCAGCCCCCCTCTACTGGCAGGGGGTTGGAGTTGTACCTGTAGCTCCAGCCCTCCCCCTCTACTGGCAGGGAGTTGGTGCTGGACCTGTAGCTCCAGCCCCCCTTTACTGGCAGTGGGTTGGTGCTGGACCTGTAGCTCCAGCCCCCTTTACTTGCAGAGGGTTGGCCCTGGACCTGTAGCTCCAGCCTTCCCTCTACTGACAGGGGGTTGGTGCTGGACCTGTAGCTCCAGCCCCCTCTACTGGCAAGGGGTTGGCCCTGGACCTGTAGCTCCAGCCTTCCCTCTATTGGCAGGTGGTTGGTGCTGGCCCTGTAGCTCCAGCCCCCCCTCTACTGGCAGATGGGGTGATGCTGGACCTGTAGCTCAAGCACTCCTCTACTGGCTTGGGTTTGGCGCTGGACCTGTAGCTCCAGCCCTCCTCTACTGGCAGGGGGTTGGTGCTGGACTTGTAGCTCCAGCCCCCTCTACTGCCAGGAGGTTGGTGCTGGACCTGTAGCTCCAGCTCCCTCTACTGGCAGGGGTTTGGTGCTGGACCTGTAGCTCCAGCCCCCCTCTACTGGCAGCGGGTTGGTGCTGGACCTGAAGCTCCAGCCCTCCTCTACTGGCAGGGGTTTGGTGCTGGACCTGTAGCTCCAGCCCCCCTCTACTGGCAGACGGGTGGTGCTGGACCTGTAGCTCCAGCCCTCCTCTACTGGCAGGGGTTGGTGCAGGACTAGTAGTTCCAACCCCTCTCTACTGGCATGGGGTATGTGCTGGACCTGTAGCTCCAGCCCCCCTCTACTGGAAGAGGGTTGGTGCTGGACCTGTAGCTCCAGCCCCCCCCCCCTCTACTGGGAGGGGGTTAGTACTGGACCAGTAGCTCCAGAGCCCCTCTACTGGCAGGGGGTTCATGCTGGACCTGTAGCTCCAGCCTCCCTCTACTGGCAGGGGGTTGGTGCTGGACCAGTAGCTCCAGCCCCCTCCCCCTCTACTGGCAGGGGGTTGGTGCTGGATCTGTAGCTCCAGCCCCCCCCCCCTCTACTGGGAGGGGGTTGGCGCTTGACGTGTAGCTCCACCCCACCTCTACTGGCAGGGGGTTGGTGCTGGACCTGTAGCTCCAGCCCCCCCCCCCCTCTACTGGCAGGGGGTTGGTGCTGGACCTGTAGCTCCAGCCCCCCTTTACTGGCAGGGGGTAGGTGCTGCACCTGTATCTCCTGCCCCCCCTCTACTGGCAGGGGGTTGGTGTTGGACCTGTAGCTCTAGCCCCATCTACTGGAAGGGGGTTGTTGCAGGATCTGTAGCTCCAGCCCCCTCTACTGGCAGGGGGTTGGTGCTGGACCTGTAGCTCTAGCCCCTCTACTGGCAGGGGGTTGGTGTTGGACTTGTAGCTCCAGCCCTGCTCTATTGGCAGGGTGTTGGTGCTGGACCTGTAGCTCCAGCCCCACACTACTGGCAGGGGGAGTTGGTGCTGGACCTGTAGCTCCAGCCCCCCTCTACTGGCAGGGGGTTGGTGCTGCAACTGTAGCTCCAGCCCCCCCTTTACTGGCAGGGGGTTGGTGCTGGACCTGTAGCTCCAGCCCCCCCTCCTCTACTGGCAGGGGATTGGTGCTGGATCTGTAGCTCCAGCCCCCCCTCTACTGGCAGGGGATTGGTGCTGGACCTGTAGCTCCAGCCCCACTCTACTGACAGGGGGATGGTGCTGGACCTGTAGCTCCAGCCCCCCCCTTCTACTGGCAGGGGGTTGGTGCTGAACCTGTAGCTACATGTCCCCCTCTACTGGCAAGGGGTTGGTGCTAGACCTGTAGCTCCAGGACCCTCCTCTGGCAGGGGGTTGGTACTGGACCTGTAGCTCCATGTCGCCCTCTACTGGCAGGGCGTTAGTTCTGGACTTGTAGCTCCAGCCCCCCCCTTCTGGCAGGGGGTTGGTGCTGGACCTGTAGCTCCAGCCCCTCCTCTACTGGCAGGGGGTTGGAGTTGTACCTGTAGCTCCAGCCCCCCTTTACTGGCAGGGGGTAGGTGCTGGACCTGTAGCTCCAGCCCCCCTCTACTGGCAGGGGGTTGGAGTTGTACCTGTAGCTCCAGCCCTCCCCCTCTACTGGCAGGGGGTTGGTGCTGGACCTGTAGCTCCAGCCCCCCTTTACTGGCAGTGGGTTGGTGCTGGACCTGTAGCTCCAGCCCCCCTTTACTGGCAGGGGGTATGTGCTGGACCTGTAGCTCCAGCCCCCCTCTACTGGCAGGGGGTAGGTGCTGGACCTGTATCTCCAGCCCCCCCCCTCTACTGGGAGGGGGTTGGTGCTTGACGTGTAGCTCCAGCCCCCCCCCCCCTCTGCTGGCAGGGGGTTGGAGTTGTACCTGTAGCTCCAGCCCTCCCCCTCTACTGGCAGGGGGTTGGTGCTGGACCTGTAGCTCCAGCCCCCCTTTACTGGCAGTGGGTTGGTGCTGGACCTGTAGCTCCAGCCCCCCTTTACTGGCAGGGGGTATGTGCTGGACCTGTAGCTCCTGCCCACCTCTACTGGCAGGGGGTTGACGCTGGACCTGTAGCTCCAGCCCTCCTCAACTGGCAGGGGGTTGGTTCTGGACCTGTAACTCCAGCCCCCTTTACTGGCAGAGGGTTGGCCCTGGACCTGTAGCTCCAGCCTTCCCTCTACTGGCAGGGGGTTGGTGCTGGACCTGTAGCTCCAGCCCCCTCTACTGGCAGAGGGGTGGTGCTGGACCTGTAGCTCAAGCCCCCCTCTACTGGCTTGGGGTTGGCGCTGGACCTGTAGCTCCAGCCCTCCTCTACTGGCAGGGGGTTGGTGCTGGACCTGTAGCTCCAGCCCCTTCTACTGGCAGGGGTTTGGTGCTGGACCTATAGCTCCAGGCCCCCTCTACTGGCAGCGGGTTGGTGCTGGACCTGAAGCTCCAGCCCTCCTCTACTGGCAGGGGTTTGGTGCTGGACCTGTAGCTCCAGCCCCCCTCTACTGGCAGACGGTTGGTGCTGGACCTGTAGCTCCAGCCCTCCTCTACTGGCAGGGGTTGGTGCAGGACTAGTAGCTCCAGCCCCCCTCTACTGGAAGAGGGTTGGTGCTGGACCTGTAGCTTCAGCCCCCTCTACTGGCAGGGGGTTCGTGCTGGACCTGTAGCTCCAACCCCCCTCTACTGGCAGGGGGTTGGTGCTTGACGTGTAGGTCCAGCCCCCCCTCTACTGGCAGGGGGTAGGTGCTGGACCTGTAGCTCCAGCCCCCCTTCACTGGCAGGGGGTAGGTGCTGCACCTGTATCTCCTGCCCCCCCCCCTACTGGGAGGGGGTTGGTGCTGGACCTGTAGCTCCAGCCCCCCCTCTACTGGCAGGGGGTTGGTGCTGGACCTGTAGCTCCAGCCCCCCCCTCTACTGGCAGGGGGTAGGTGCTGGACCTGTAGCTCCAGCCCCCCTTTACTGGCAGTGGGTTGGTGCTGGACCTGTAGCTCCAGCCCCCCTTTACTGGCAGGGGGTAGGTGCTGGACCTGTAGCTCCAGCCCCCCTCTACTGGCAGGGGGTTGATGCTGGACCTGTAGCTCCAGCCCCCCCCTCTACTGGCAGGGGGTAGGTGCTGGACCTGTAGCTCCAGCCCTCCTCAACTGCCAGGGGGTTGGTTCTGGACCTGTAGCTCCAGCCCCCTTTACTGGCAGAGGGTTGGCCCTGGACCTGTAGCTCCAGCCTTCCCTCTACTGGCAGGGGGTTGGTGCTGGACCTGTAGCTCCAGCCCCCTCTACTGGCAAGGGGTTGGCCCTGGACCTGTAGCTCCAGCCTTCCCTCTATTGGCAGGTGGTTGGTGCTGGACCTGTAGCTCCAGCCCCCCCTCTACTGGCAGAGGGGTGGTGCTGGACCTGTAGCTCCAGCCCTCCTCTACTGGCAGGGGGTTGGCGCTGGACCTGTAGCTCCAGCCCTCCTCTACTGGCAGGGGGTTGGCGCTGGACCTGTAGCTCCAGCCCCCTCTACTGCCAGGAGGTTCGTGCTGGACCTGTAGCTCCAGCTCCCTCTACTGGCAGGGGTTTGGTGCTGGACCTGTAGCTCCAGCCCCCCTCTACTGGCAGCGGGTTGGTGCTGGACCTGAAGCTCCAGCCCTCCTCTACTGGCAGGGGTTTGGTGCTGGACCTGTAGCTCCAGCCCCCCTCTACTGGCAGACGGTTGGTGCTGGACCTGTAGCTCCAGCCCTCCTCTACTGGCAGGGGTTGGTGCAGGACTAGTAGTTCCAACCCCTCTCTACTGGCATGGGGTATGTGCTGGACCTGTAGCTCCAGCCCCCCTCTACTGGAAGAGGGTTGGTGCTGGACCTGTAGCTCCAGCCCCCCTCTACTGGCAGGGGGTTAGTACTGGACCAGTAGCTTCAGCCCCCCTCTACTGGCAGCGGGTTGGTGCTGGACCTGAAGCTCCAACCCTCCTCTACTGGCAGGGGTTTGGTGCTGGACCTGTAGCTCCAGCCCCCCTCTACTGGCATGGGGTATGTGCTGGACCTGTAGCTCCAGCCCCCCTCTACTGGCAGGGGGTTGGTGCTGGACCAGTAGCTCCAGCCCCCCCCTCTACTGGCAGGGGGTTGGTGCTGGATCTGTAGCTCCAGCCCCCCCCTCTCTACTGGGAGGGGGGTTGGTGCTTGACGTGTAGCTCCACCCCACCTCTACTGGCAGGGGGTTGGTGCTGGACCAGTAGCTCCAGCCCCCCTCTACTGGCAGGGGGTTCGTGCTGGACCTGTAGCTCCAGCCTCCCTCTACTGGCAGGGGGTTGGTGCTGGACCAGTAGCTCCAGCCCCCTCTCCCCTCTACTGGCAGGGGGTTGGTGCTGGACCTGTAGCTCCAGCCCCTCTCTACTGGCAAGGGGTTGGTGCTAGACCTGTAGCTCCAGGACCCTCCTCTGGCAGGGGGTTGGTACTGGACCTGTAGCTCCATGTCCCCCTCTACTGGCAAGGCGTTAGTTCTGGACTTGTAGCTCCAGCCCCCCCCCCTACTGGCAGGGGGTTGGTGCTGGACCATTAGCTCCAGCCCCCCTCTACTGGCAGGGGGTTGGTGCTGGACCTGTAGCTCCAGCCCCTCCTCTACTGACAGGGGGTTGGAGTTGTACCTGTAGCTCCAGCCCCCGTTTACTGGCAGGGGGTAGGTGCTGGACCTGTAGCTCCAGCCCCCCTCTACTTGCAGGGGGTAGGTGCTGGACCAGTAGCTCCAGCCCCCCTCTACTGGCAGGGGGTTGGTGCTGGACCTGTAGCTCCAGCCCCCCTCTACTGGCAGTGGGTTGGTGCTGGACCTGTAGCTCCATCCCCCCTCTACTGGCAGGGGGTAGGTGCTGGACCTGTAGCTCCAGCCCTCCTCAACTGCCAGGGGGTTGGTTCTGGACCTGTAGCTCCAGCCCCCTTTACTGGCAGAGGGTTGGCCCTGGACCTGTAGCTCCAGCCTTCCCTCTACTGGCAGGGGGTTGGTGCTGGACCTGTAGCTCCAGCCCCCTCTACTGGCAAGGGGTTGGCCCTGGACCTGTAGCTCCAGCCTTCCCTCTATTGGCAGGTGGTTGGTGCTGGACCTGTAGCTCCAGCCCCCCCTCTACTGGCAGAGGGGTGGTGCTGGACCTGTAGCTCCAGCCCTCCTCTACTGGCAGGGGGTTGGCGCTGGACCTGTAGCTCCAGCCCTCCTCTACTGGCAGGGGGTTGGCGCTGGACCTGTAGCTCCAGCCCCCTCTACTGCCAGGAGGTTCGTGCTGGACCTGTAGCTCCAGCTCCCTCTACTGGCAGGGGTTTGGTGCTGGACCTGTAGCTCCAGCCCCCCTCTACTGGCAGCGGGTTGGTGCTGGACCTGAAGCTCCAGCCCTCCTCTACTGGCAGGGGTTTGGTGCTGGACCTGTAGCTCCAGCCCCCCTCTACTGGCAGACGGTTGGTGCTGGACCTGTAGCTCCAGCCCTCCTCTACTGGCAGGGGTTGGTGCAGGACTAGTAGTTCCAACCCCTCTCTACTGGCATGGGGTATGTGCTGGACCTGTAGCTCCAGCCCCCCTCTACTGGAAGAGGGTTGGTGCTGGACCTGTAGCTCCAGCCCCCCTCTACTGGCAGGGGGTTAGTACTGGACCAGTAGCTTCAGCCCCCCTCTACTGGCAGCGGGTTGGTGCTGGACCTGAAGCTCCAACCCTCCTCTACTGGCAGGGGTTTGGTGCTGGACCTGTAGCTCCAGCCCCCCTCTACTGGCATGGGGTATGTGCTGGACCTGTAGCTCCAGCCCCCCTCTACTGGCAGGGGGTTGGTGCTGGACCAGTAGCTCCAGCCCCCCCCTCTACTGGCAGGGGGTTGGTGCTGGATCTGTAGCTCCAGCCCCCCCCCTCTCTACTGGGAGGGGGGTTGGTGCTTGACGTGTAGCTCCACCCCACCTCTACTGGCAGGGGGTTGGTGCTGGACCAGTAGCTCCAGCCCCCCTCTACTGGCAGGGGGTTCGTGCTGGACCTGTAGCTCCAGCCTCCCTCTACTGGCAGGGGGTTGGTGCTGGACCAGTAGCTCCAGCCCCCTCTCCCCTCTACTGGCAGGGGGTTGGTGCTGGACCTGTAGCTCCAGCCCCTCTCTACTGGCAAGGGGTTGGTGCTAGACCTGTAGCTCCAGGACCCTCCTCTGGCAGGGGGTTGGTACTGGACCTGTAGCTCCATGTCCCCCTCTACTGGCAAGGCGTTAGTTCTGGACTTGTAGCTCCAGCCCCCCCCCCTACTGGCAGGGGGTTGGTGCTGGACCATTAGCTCCAGCCCCCCTCTACTGGCAGGGGGTTGGTGCTGGACCTGTAGCTCCAGCCCCTCCTCTACTGACAGGGGGTTGGAGTTGTACCTGTAGCTCCAGCCCCCGTTTACTGGCAGGGGGTAGGTGCTGGACCTGTAGCTCCAGCCCCCCTCTACTTGCAGGGGGTAGGTGCTGGACCAGTAGCTCCAGCCCCCCTCTACTGGCAGGGGGTTGGTGCTGGACCTGTAGCTCCAGCCCCCCTCTACTGGCAGTGGGTTGGTGCTGGACCTGTAGCTCCATCCCCCCTTTACTGGCAGGGGGTAGGTGCTGGACCTGTATCTCCAGCCCCCCTCTACTGGGAGGGGGTTGGTGCTTGACGTGTAGCTCCAGCCCCCCTCTACTGGCAGGGGGTTAGTGCTGGACCTGTAGCTCCAGCCCCCCTCTACTGGCTGGGGGTTGGTGCTGGACCTGTAGCTCCTGCCCACCTCTACTGGCAGGGGGTTGGCGCTGGACCTGTAGCTCCAGCCCTCCTCAACTGGCAGGGGGGTGGTTCTGGACCTGTTGCTCCAGCCCCCCTTTACTGGCAGAGGGTTGGCCCTGGACCTGTAGCTCCAGCCTTCCCTCTACTGGCAGGGGGTTGGTGCTGGACCTGTAGCTCCAGCCCCCTCTACTGGCAAGGGGTTGGCCCTGGACCTGTAGCTCCAGCCTTCCCTCTATTGGCACGTGGTTGGTGCTGGACCTGTAGCTCCAGCCCCCCCTCTACTGGCAGATGGGGTGGTGCTGGACCTGTAGCTCAAGCACTCCTCTACTGGCTTGGGTTTGGCGCTGGACCTGTAGCTCCAGCCCTCCTCTACTGGCAGGGGGTTGGTGCTGGACCTGTAGCTCCAGCCCCCTCTACTGCCAGGAGGTTGGTGCTGGACCTGTAGCTCCAGCTCCCTCTTCTGGCAGGGATTTGGTGCTGGACCTGTAGCTCCAGCCCCCCTCTACTGGCAGCGGGTTGGTGCTGGACCTGAAGCTCCAGCCCTCCTCTACTGGCAGGGGTTTGGTGCTGGACCTGTAGCTCCAGCCCCCCTCTACTGGCAGACGGTTGGTGCTGGACCTGTAGCTCCAGCCCTCCTCTACTGGCAGGGGTTGGTGCAGGACTAGTAGTTCCAACCCCTCTTTACTGGCATGGGGTATGTGCTGGACCTGTAGCTCCAGCCCACCTCTACTGGAAGAGGGTTGGTGCTGGACCTGTAGCTCCAGCCCCCCTCTACTGGCAGGGGGTTAGTACTGGACCAGTAGCTCCAGCCCCCCTCTACTGGCAGGGGGTTCATGCTGGACCTGTAGCTCCAGCCTCCCTCTACTGGCAGGGGGTTGGTGCTGGACCAGTAGCTCCAGCCCCCCCCCCCTCTACTGGCAGGGGGTTGGTGCTGGATCTGTAGCTCCAGCCCCCCCCCTCTACTGGGAGGGGGTTGGTGCTTGACGTGTAGCTCCACCCCACCTCTACTGGCAGGGGGTTGGTGCTGGACCTGTAGCTCCAGCCCCCCCTCTACTGGCAGGGGGTTGGTGCTGGACCTGTAGCTCCAGCCCACCTCTACTGGAAGAGGGATGGTGCTGGACCTATAGCTCCAGCCCCCCCCCCCTCTACTGGCAGGGGGTAGGTGCTGGACCTGTAGCTCCTGCCCACCTCTACTGGCAGGGGGTTGGCGCTGGACCTGTAGCTCCAGCCCTCCTCAACTGGCAGGGGGTTGGTTCTGGCCCTGTAGCTCCAGCCCCCTTTAATGGCAGAGGGTTGGCCCTGGACCTGTAGCTCCAGCCTTCCCTCTACTGGCAGGGGGTTGGTGCTGGACCTGTAGCTCCAGCCCCCTCTACTGGCAAGGGGTTGGCCCTGGACCTGTAGCTCCAGCCTTCCCTCTATTGGCAGGTGGTTGGTGCTGGACCTGTAGCTCCAGCTCCCTCTACTGGCAGGGGTTTGGTGCTGGACCTGTAGCTCCAGCCCCCCTCTACTGGCAGCGGGTTGGTGCTGGACCTGAAGCTCCAGCCCTCCTCTACTGGCAGGGGTTTGGTGCTGGACCTGTAGCTCCAGCCCCCCTCTACTGGCAGACGGTTGGTGCTGGACCTGTAGCTCCAGCCCTCCTCTACTGGCAGGGGTTGGTGCAGGACAGGTAGTTCCAACCCCTCTCTACTGGCATGGGGTATGTGCTGGACCTGTAGCTCCAGCCCCCCTCTACTGGCAGGGGGTTCATGCTGGACCTGTAGCTCCAGCCTCCCTCTACTGGCAGGGGGATGGTGCTGGACCTGTAGCTCCAGCCCCCCCTCTACTGGCAGTGGGTTGGTGCTGGACCTGTAGCTCCACCCCCCTCTATACTGGCAAGGGGTTGGTGCTAGACCTGTAGCTCCAGGACCCTCCTCTGGCAGAGGGTTGGTACTGGACCTGTAGCTCCATGTCCCCCTCTACTGGCAGGGCGTTAGTTCTGGACTTGTAGCTCCAGCCCCCGCCTACTGGCAGGGGGTTGGTGCTGGACCAGTAGCTCCAGCCCCCCTCTACTGGCAGGGGGTTGGTGCTGGACCGGTAGCTCCAGCCCCTCCTCTACTGGCAGGGGGTTGGAGTTGTACCTGTAGCTCCAGCCCCCCTTTACTGGCAGGGGGTAGGTGCTGGACCTGTAGCTCCAGCCCCCCTCTACTGGCAGAGGGTAGGTGCTGGACCAGTAGCTCCAGCCCCCCTCTACTGGCAGGGGGTTGGAGTTGTACCTGTAGCTCCAGCCCTCCCCCTCTACTGGCAGGGGGTTGGTGCTGGACCTGTAGCTCCAGCCCCCCTTTACTGGCAGTGGGTTGGTGCTGGACCTGTAGCTCCAGCCCCCTTTACTGGCAGAGGGTTGGCCCTGGACCTGTAGCTCCAGCCTTCCCTCTACTGACAGGGGGTTGGTGCTGGACCTGTAGCTCCAGCCCCCTCTACTGGCAAGGGGTTGGCCCTGGACCTGTAGCTCCAGCCTTCCCTCTATTGGCAGGTGGTTGGTGCTGGACCTGTAGCTCCAGCCCCCCCTCTACTGGCAGATGGGGTGATGCTGGACCTGTAGCTCAAGCACTCCTCTACTGGCTTGGGTTTGGCGCTGGACCTGTAGCTCCAGCCCTCCTCTACTGGCAGGGGGTTGGTGCTGGACCTGTAGCTCCAGCCCCCTCTACTGCCAGGAGGTTGGTGCTGGACCTGTAGCTCCAGCTCCCTCTACTGGCAGGGGTTTGGTGCTGGACCTGTAGCTCCAGCCCCCCTCTACTGGCAGCGGGTTGGTGCTGGACCTGAAGCTCCAGCCCTCCTCTACTGGCATGGGTTTGGTGCTGGACCTGTAGCTCCAGCCCCCCTCTACTGGCAGACGGGTGGTGCTGGACCTGTAGCTCCAGCCCTCCTCTACTGGCAGGGGTTGGTGCAGGACTAGTAGTTCCAACCCCTCTCTACTGGCATGGGGTATGTGCTGGACCTGTAGCTCCAGCCCCCCCTCTACTGGAAGAGGGTTGGTGCTGGACCTGTAGCTCCAGCCCCCCTCTACTGGCAGGGGGTTAGTACTGGACCAGTAGCTCCAGAGCCCCTCTACTGGCAGGGGGTTCATGCTGGACCTGTAGCTCCAGCCTCCCTCTACTGGCAGGGGGTTGGTGCTGGACCAGTAGCTCCAGCCCCCCCCTCTACTGGCAGGGGGTTGGTGCTGGATCTGTAGCTCCAGCCCCCCCCTCTACTGGGAGGGGGTTGGTGCTTGACGTGTAGCTCCACCCCACCTCTACTGGCAGGGGGTTGGTGCTGGACCTGTAGCTCCAGCCCCCCCCCCCCTCTACTGGCAGGGGGTTGGTGCTGGACCTGTAGCTCCAGCCCCCCTTTACTGGCAGGGGGTAGGTGCTGCACCTGTATCTCCTGCCCCCCCTCTACTGGCAGGGGGTTGGTGTTGGACCTGTAGCTCTAGCCCCATCTACTGGCAGGGGGTTGTTGCAGGATCTGTAGCTCCAGCCCCCTCTACTGGCAGGGGGTTGGTGCTGGACGTGTAGCTCTAGCCCCTCTACTGGCAGGGGGTTGGTGTTGGACTTGTAGCTCCAGCCCTGCTCTATTGGCAGGGTGTTGGTTCTGGACCTGTAGCTCCAGCCCCACACTACTGGCAGGGGGAGTTGGTGCTGGACCTGTAGCTCCAGCCCCCCTCTACTGGCAGGGGGTTGGTGCTGCAACTGTAGCTCCAGCCCCCCCTTTACTGGCAGGGGGTTGGTGCTGGATCTGTAGCTCCAGCCCCCCCCTCTACTGGCAGGGGATTGGTGCTGGACCTGTAGCTCCAGCCCCACTCTACTGACAGGGGGATGGTGCTGGACCTGTAGCTCCAGCCCCCCCCCTTCTACTGGCAGGGGGTTGGTGCTGAACCTGTAGCTACATGTCCCCCTCTACTGGCAAGGGGTTGGTGCTAGACCTGTAGCTCCAGGACCCTCCTCTGGCAGGGGGTTGGTACTGGACCTGTAGCTCCATGTCGCCCTCTACTGGCAGGGCGTTAGTTCTGGACTTGTAGCTCCAGCCCCCCCCTACTGGCAGGGGGTTGGTGCTGCACCTGTAGCTCCAGCCCCTCCTCTTCTGGCAGGGGGTTGGAGTTGTACCTGTAGCTCCAGCCCCCCTTTACTGGCAGGGGGTAGGTGCTGGACCTGTAGCTCCAGCCCCCCTCTACTGGCAGGGGGTTGGAGTTGTACCTGTAGCTCCAGCCCTCCCCCTCTACTGGCAGGGGGTTGGTGCTGGACCTGTAGCTCCAGCCCCCCTTTACTGGCAGTGGGTTGGTGCTGGACCTGTAGCTCCAGCCCCCCTTTACTGGCAGGGGGTAGGTGCTGGACCTGTAGCTCCAGCCCCCCTCTACTGGCAGACGGTTGGTGCTGGACCTGTAGCTCCAGCCCTCCTCTACTGGCAGGGGTTGGTGCAGGACTAGTAGTTCCAACCCCTCTCTACTGGCATGGGGTATGTGCTGGACCTGTAGCTCCAGCCCCCCTCTACTGGCAGGGGGTTCATGCTGGACCTGTAGCTCCAGCCTCCCTCTACTGGCAGGGGGATGGTGCTGGACCTGTAGCTCCAGCCCCCCCTCTACTGGCAGTGGGTTGGTGCTGGACCTGTAGCTCCACCCCCCTCTATACTGGCAAGGGGTTGGTGCTAGACCTGTAGCTCCAGGACCCTCCTCTGGCAGAGGGTTGGTACTGGACCTGTAGCTCCATGTCCCCCTCTACTGGCAGGGCGTTAGTTCTGGACTTGTAGCTCCAGCCCCCGCCTACTGGCAGGGGGTTGGTGCTGGACCAGTAGCTCCAGCCCCCCTCTACTGGCAGGGGGTTGGTGCTGGACCGGTAGCTCCAGCCCCTCCTCTACTGGCAGGGGGTTGGAGTTGTACCTGTAGCTCCAGCCCCCCTTTACTGGCAGGGGGTAGGTGCTGGACCTGTAGCTCCAGCCCCCCTCTACTGGCAGAGGGTAGGTGCTGGACCAGTAGCTCCAGCCCCCCTCTACTGGCAGGGGGTTGGAGTTGTACCTGTAGCTCCAGCCCTCCCCCTCTACTGGCAGGGGGTTGGTGCTGGACCTGTAGCTCCAGCCCCCCTTTACTGGCAGTGGGTTGGTGCTGGACCTGTAGCTCCAGCCCCCTTTACTGGCAGAGGGTTGGCCCTGGACCTGTAGCTCCAGCCTTCCCTCTACTGACAGGGGGTTGGTGCTGGACCTGTAGCTCCAGCCCCCTCTACTGGCAAGGGGTTGGCCCTGGACCTGTAGCTCCAGCCTTCCCTCTATTGGCAGGTGGTTGGTGCTGGACCTGTAGCTCCAGCCCCCCCTCTACTGGCAGATGGGGTGATGCTGGACCTGTAGCTCAAGCACTCCTCTACTGGCTTGGGTTTGGCGCTGGACCTGTAGCTCCAGCCCTCCTCTACTGGCAGGGGGTTGGTGCTGGACCTGTAGCTCCAGCCCCCTCTACTGCCAGGAGGTTGGTGCTGGACCTGTAGCTCCAGCTCCCTCTACTGGCAGGGGTTTGGTGCTGGACCTGTAGCTCCAGCCCCCCTCTACTGGCAGCGGGTTGGTGCTGGACCTGAAGCTCCAGCCCTCCTCTACTGGCATGGGTTTGGTGCTGGACCTGTAGCTCCAGCCCCCCTCTACTGGCAGACGGGTGGTGCTGGACCTGTAGCTCCAGCCCTCCTCTACTGGCAGGGGTTGGTGCAGGACTAGTAGTTCCAACCCCTCTCTACTGGCATGGGGTATGTGCTGGACCTGTAGCTCCAGCCCCCCCTCTACTGGAAGAGGGTTGGTGCTGGACCTGTAGCTCCAGCCCCCCTCTACTGGCAGGGGGTTAGTACTGGACCAGTAGCTCCAGAGCCCCTCTACTGGCAGGGGGTTCATGCTGGACCTGTAGCTCCAGCCTCCCTCTACTGGCAGGGGGTTGGTGCTGGACCAGTAGCTCCAGCCCCCCCCTCTACTGGCAGGGGGTTGGTGCTGGATCTGTAGCTCCAGCCCCCACCTCTACTGGGAGGGGGTTGGTGCTTGACGTGTAGCTCCACCCCACCTCTACTGGCAGGGGGTTGGTGCTGGACCTGTAGCTCCAGCCCCCCCCCTCTACTGGCAGGGGGTTGGTGCTGGACCTGTAGCTCCAGCCCCCCTTTACTGGCAGGGGGTAGGTGCTGCACCTGTATCTCCTGCCCCCCCTCTACTGGCAGGGGGTTGGTGTTGGACCTGTAGCTCTAGCCCCATCTACTGGCAGGGGGTTGTTGCAGGATCTGTAGCTCCAGCCCCCTCTACTGGCAGGGGGTTGGTGCTGGACGTGTAGCTCTAGCCCCTCTACTGGCAGGGGGTTGGTGTTGGACTTGTAGCTCCAGCCCTGCTCTATTGGCAGGGTGTTGGTTCTGGACCTGTAGCTCCAGCCCCACACTACTGGCAGGGGGAGTTGGTGCTGGACCTGTAGCTCCAGCCCCCCTCTACTGGCAGGGGGTTGGTGCTGCAACTGTAGCTCCAGCCCCCCCTTTACTGGCAGGGGGTTGGTGCTGGATCTGTAGCTCCAGCCCCCCCCTCTACTGGCAGGGGATTGGTGCTGGACCTGTAGCTCCAGCCCCACTCTACTGACAGGGGGATGGTGCTGGACCTGTAGCTCCAGCCCCCCCCCCTTCTACTGGCAGGGGGTTGGTGCTGAACCTGTAGCTACATGTCCCCCTCTACTGGCAAGGGGTTGGTGCTAGACCTGTAGCTCCAGGACCCTCCTCTGGCAGGGGGTTGGTACTGGACCTGTAGCTCCATGTCGCCCTCTACTGGCAGGGCGTTAGTTCTGGACTTGTAGCTCCAGCCCCCCCCTACTGGCAGGGGGTTGGTGCTGCACCTGTAGCTCCAGCCCCTCCTCTTCTGGCAGGGGGTTGGAGTTGTACCTGTAGCTCCAGCCCCCCTTTACTGGCAGGGGGTAGGTGCTGGACCTGTAGCTCCAGCCCCCCTCTACTGGCAGGGGGTTGGAGTTGTACCTGTAGCTCCAGCCCTCCCCCTCTACTGGCAGGGGGTTGGTGCTGGACCTGTAGCTCCAGCCCCCCTTTACTGGCAGTGGGTTGGTGCTGGACCTGTAGCTCCAGCCCCCCTTTACTGGCAGGGGGTAGGTGCTGGACCTGTAGCTCCAGCCCCCCTCTACTGGCAGGGGGTAGGTGCTGGACCTGTATCTCCAGGCCCCCCCCCTCTACTGGGAGGGGGTTGGTGCTGGACCTGTATCTCCAGGCCCCCCCCCCTCTACTGGGAGGGGGTTGGTGCTTGACGTGTAGCTCCAGCCCCCCCCCCCCTCTGCTGGCAGGGGGTTGGTGCTGGACCTGTAGCTCCTGCCCACCTCTACTGGCAGGGGGTTGGCGCTGGACCTGTAGCTCCAGCCCTCCTCAACTGGCAGGGGGTTGGTTCTGGACCTGTAACTCCAGCCCCCTTTACTGGCAGAGGGTTGGCCCTGGACCTGTAGCTCCAGCCTTCCCTCTACTGGCAGGGGGTTGGTGCTGGACCTGTAGCTCCAGCCCCCTCTACTGGCAGAGGGGTGGTGCAGGACCTGTAGCTCAAGCCCCCCTCTACTGGCTTGGGGTTGGCGCTGGACCTGTAGCTCCAGCCCTCCTCTACTGGCAGGGGGTTGGTGCTGGACCTGTAGCTCCAGCCCCCTCTACTGGCAGGGGTTTGGTGCTGGACCTGTAGCTCCAGGCCCCCTCTACTGGCAGCGGGTTGGTGCTGGACCTGAAGCTCCAGCCCTCCTCTACTGGCAGGGGTTTGGTGCTGGACCTGTAGCTCCAGCCCCCCTCTACTGGCAGACGGTTGGTGCTGGACCTGTAGCTCCAGCCCTCCTCTACTGGCAGGGGTTGGTGCAGGACTAGTAGTTCCAACCCCTCTCTACTGGCATGGGGTATGTGCTGGACCTGTAGCTCCAGCCCCCCTCTACTGGAAGAGGGTTGGTGCTGGACCTGTAGGTCCAGCCCCCCTCTACTGGCAGGGGGTTAGTACTGGACCAGTAGCTCCAGCCCCCCTCTACTGGCAGGGGTTGGTGCTGGACCTGTAGCTCCAGCCCCCTCTACTGGCAGGGGGTTCGTGCTGGACCTGTAGCTCCAGCCCTCTCTACTGGCAGAGGGGTGGTGCTGGACCTGTAGCTCAAGCCCCCCTCTACTGGCTTGGGGTTGGTGCTGGACCTGTAGCTCTAGCCCTCCTCTACTGGCAGGGGGTTGGTGCTGGACCTGTAGCTCCAGCCCCCTCTACTGGCAGGGGTTTGGTGCTGGACCTGTAGCTCCAGCCCCCCTCTACTGGCAGCGGGTTCGTGCTGGACCTGAAGCTCCAGCCCTCCTCTACTGGCAGGGGTTTGGTGCTGGACCTGTAGCTCCAGCCCTCCTCTACTGGCAGGGGTTGGTGCAGGACTAGTAGCTCCAGCCCCCCTCTACTGGAAGAGGGTTGGTGCTGGACCAGTAGCTTCAGCCCCCTCTACTGGCAGGGGGTTCGTGCTGGACCTGTAGCTCCAGCCCCCCTCTACTGGCAGGGGGTTGGTGCTTGACGTGTTGGTCCAGCCCCCCTCTACTGGCAGGGGGTAGGTGCTGGACCTGTAGCTCCAGCCCCCCTTCACTGGCAGGGGGTAGGTGCTGCACCTGTATCTCCTGCCCCCCCACCCTCTACTGGGAGGGGGTTGGTGCTGGACCTGTAGCTCCAGCCCCCCCTCTACTGGCAGGGGGTTGGTGCTGGACCTGTAGCTCCAGCCCCCCCCTCTACTGGCAGGGGGTAGGTGCTGGACCTGTAGCTCCAGCCCCCCTTTACTGGGAGGGGGTAGGTGCTGCACCTGTATCTCCTGCCCCCCCCCCTTCTACTGGGAGGGGGTTGGTGCTTGACGTGTAGCTCCAGCCCCCCCTCTACTGGCAGGGGGTTTGTGCTGGACCTGTAGCTCCAGCCCCCCCCCTCTACTGGCTGGGGGTTGGTGCTGGATCTGTAGCTCCAGCCCCCTCTACTGGCAGGGGGTTGGTGCTGGACCTGTAGCTCTAGCCCCCTCTACTGGCAGGGGGTTGGTGCAGGATCTGTAGCTCCAGCCCCCTCTACTGGCAGGGGGTTGATGCTGGACCTGTAGCTCTAGCCCCCTCTACTGGCAGGGGGTTGGTGTTGGACTTGTAGCTCCAGCCCTGCTCTATTGGCAGGGGGTTGGTGCTGGACCTGTAGCTCCAGCCCCACACTACTGGCAAGGGGTGGGTGCTGGACCTGTAGTTCCAGCCCCCTTCTACTGGCAGGGGGGTGGGTGCTGGACCTATAGCTCCAGCCCCTCTCTACTGGCAGTGGGAGTTGGTGCTGGACCAGTAGTTTCATCCCCCCTTCTACTGGCAGGGGGTTGGTGTTGTACCTGTTGCTCCAGCCCCCCTCTACTGGCAGGGGATTGGTGCTGGACCTGTAGCTCCAGCCCTCCTTCTACTGGCAGGGGATTGGTGCTGGACCTGTAGCTCCAGCCCTCCTTCTACTGGCAGGGGTTTGGTGTTGTACCTGTTGCTCCAGCCCCCCCCCCCCCATCCCTCTACTGGCATGGGGTTGGTGCTGGCATTGTTGTGGAGTTCGTTGGCAATTTTAAGGCTTCAGTTTCTTCGTACCCAGCAGTGGTCTGATTTGGTTCGCTCTCTTACTGGATTCAACGTCCTCCCAGCGAGCACAAGAAATATTGCCGGAACAACCGTACACATCTTCAAGTGGAAACTAGATTGTTTCTCCTAGATCAGTGCTAGAGTGCTAGATCAACCGGGCTGTGGTGGATATGTGGGCCTGCGGGCCGCTCCAAGCAACAGCCTAGTGAACCAAACTCTCTCAAGTTAAGCTTGGCTTCGGGCCGGGCTTGGGGAGTAGAACAACTCCCAGAACCCCATCAACCAGGTATCAACCAGGTATACTTTTTTGGAAAGGTTGGTGGAGTGTCTCCCGCTCTCTGCGCCTCTGTGAGGGGGGCCAGGATCCCGGGTTCAATAGAGGATCACGGGTTCAATCACCATGCAGGCCAGAAATGGTTAACATGTTTCCTGTTGCCTTTCACCTGTTGCCTCTGTTCACCAACCAGTAAATATTTATCCAGGAGTTAGGCAACTATTGTGGATTGTATGTTAAGGAAAGTCAGTAGTTGACCTTGGGGAACCCCGATAAACCTAACAACAGGCTTCCTCTCCTCAAAACTCAACTCAATATCTTGTGGTATGACCTATGAGAGAAAATAAAAAACTTACTGTTAATTGCTTCTGGGGGATCTCTAAAGTGATTTCCTGAACTTTATCCATGATGCTGGAGGCTGAGTCTCCCAGGTGTACGGGGTCAGCTGTGGCACCTGTCTCTGTGGTCATCATCTCCAGGGCCTCCCTGATGGTCTCCTGCACCTGTCATTACCAACACAAACATTAATGGTGGAGGCTGAGTCTCCCAGGTGTACGGGGTCAGCTGTGGCACCTGTCTCTGTGGTCATCATCTCCAGGGCCTCCCTGATGGTCTCCTGCACCTGTCATTACCAACACAAACATTAATGGTGGAGGCTGAGTCTCCCAGGTGTACGGGGTCAGCTGTGGCACCTGTCTCTGTGGTCATCATCTCCAGGGCCTCCCTGATGGTCTCCTGCACCTGTCATTACCAACACAAACATTAATGGTGGAGGCTGAGTCTCCCAGGTGTACGGGGTCAGCTGTGGCACCTGTCTCTGTGGTCATCATCTCCAGAACCTCCCTGATGGTCTCCTGCACCTGTCATTACCAACACAAACATTAATGGTGGAAGCCGAGTCTCCCAGGTGTACGGGGTCAGCTGTGGCACCTGTCTCTGTGGTCGTCATCTCCAGGGCCTCCCTGATGGTCTCCTGCACCTGTCATTACCAACACAAACATTAATGGTGGAACCTGGACTATAATGAAGCATCAGGCACTGAGTAAAGTAACTGGACTATAATGAAGCATCAGGCTCTGAGTAAAGTAACTGGACTATAATGAAGCATCAGGCTCTGAGTAAAGTAACTGGACTATAATGAAGCATCAGGCTCTGAGTAAAGTAACTGGACTATAATGATGCATCAGGCTCTGAGTAAAGTAACTGGACTATAATGAAGCATCAGGCTCTGAGTAAAGTAACTGGACTATAATGAAGCATCAGGCTCTGAGTAAAGTAACTGGACTATAATGAAGCATCAGGCTCTGAGTAAAGTAACTGGACTATAATGAAGCATCAGGCTCTGAGTAAAATAATTTCACAATATAAGTAATGGTGTTTCTCTACACTGACCACAGTGTAGAGAAACACCAAGATGACAGTTGACTTTATTAATAAAAATGTTTCAGGTGTTAGAGCAAAAAGTTTCCTATCTATAAAGTCAACTCTCAACTTGATGTGTCTCCATGTCAGAAGTGTTTATATAGAGGCCATACTACACTCAGTTGGGTGAGAACAATGTGACCTTCGGTAGTGTACCTTCACTGAGGTGTGGACAGTGTTGACATCTGGGAAGAGTTCCTGGCACTTCCGGAGCCAATCTTCTACCTTCATCTTGCACCCATCAGCTGTGTCTATGGTTGTGCCAACCTCCTGTGGGGTGTTGACTGTGTCGAGGCTCCCCAACATGGCTTGCAGCTGAGTCTTCCCTTCCTCTCCTTGTGTTGTCATATCTACCACACTGGTATCCTCCAGTTCCAAGAGCTTCATTGCTGACTTGTTCTGCTCTACCAGAGCATAGAGTCTGTCCTGGAGCTGGAGGTGCTGAGTCTTCCAGTCCCCCAGCTCTCCCCGGTACTCCCCCAGCTGGGACAGTACCTCTTCACAGCTAGTAATGAGGCTGCTGATGATGCTCTTCTACTCCTGCACCAGGGAACGTAATGTCTTACTGATGCCTCTGGCGGGACCTTCATAAGGTTTTGCTGCCACTACTTCCTCAGTTGTTAGCTGAATATTTTTGAGTTTCCTAACAAAAGCCTCCACAGCATAGCTAATTGGGAACTGAGTAGAGGCTGTGGCAGCGTGCTCGGCACGGCAGCTGGGGCAGGTCAGCTGACCATTCTTGATAGCATTGTCAATACACTGGGAGCAGAATGTGTGGCCACATGGCAGTGTGCGAGGTCGTAGCTGATTGTCATCATAATCGTTAAAACACACTGAACATTCCTCTGGCTTGTTATCCTGTGGAAAAGAATATTTAGTTTGCTAGATGTATTTACATTTAAAACTAATATTACAGTACTTTATTTATTAATACAAATTACATAATATTTTTATACATTCTTTGCTATTTCAAAGCAGGGTTAATATTACTGACAGATTAACACATTCACAGCAAGGCCAATATTTTTTATAAACATATCTCGGAGTATGGGATAATATATTTAGGTAACATATTGCAGCAGCAGGGCTGTTTGTAAGCCATACCTGAGAGTGCAGACTAACAAAACCCATCCTTACTTTATTATGAATAATGGAAGAAAATGTATGTATCGTATGTGATAATGGGGGAAGGATCAAGTATTCTTAGTCTAAGTTGGACAATAAATACACTGTGGGTTACATCTTAACACATGGGTTTTATTGAACAACTCTGGGTTATTTTACACTTACTATGGGAACACACAATTACATTACAGGATTGTTGAGATTGAGTGATACTCTTCCCCAAACATAACCATGATGGATAAATTGACTATTGGTCTCACACAAATCTGGGCTTAGTTGATTTGGTGGTGATAAGACCACCAAATCTTATCTATTTGATTTATAAAGTAAGTACAGTATATATATATATATATATATATATATATATATATATATATATATATATATATATATATATATATATATATATATATATATGTCGTACCTAGTAGCCAGAACACACTTCTCAACGTACTATGCAAGGCCCAATTTGCCTAATAAGCCAAGTTTTCATGAATTGTTTTTCGACTACCTAACCTACCTAACCTAACCTAACCTAACTTTTTTGGCTACCTAACCTAACCTAACCTATAGAGATAGGTTAGGTTAGGTTCGGTCATATATCTACGTTAATTTTAACTCCAATAAAAAAAAATTGACCTCATACATAATGAAATGGGTAGCTTTATCATTTCATAAGAAAAAAATTAGAGAAAATATAATAATTCAGGAAAACTTGGCTTATTAGGCAAATTGGGCCTTGCATAGTAGGCCGAGAAGTGCATTCTGGCTACTAGGTACGACATATATATATATATACACACACAATGGGGCCTCGACTTACGATGCTAATCCGTTCCCAGAGACGGATCGTAAGTCGAAGCGATTTTTCCCATAAGAAATAAAGGGAATTGAATTAATCCGTTCCCCACCCTCCAAAATATTAACATATAAATACATTTTATACTGAATACAATGTTTTTTCTAACTACAATACAGTACCAAAGTTTCTCTTACCTTTATGGAGGGCTCTTGATGGCGTATGGAAGATGGTGATGAGGGGGGAGGATGAGAGTTGTTACTGTTTGGAAGGGGAGTTCCCTTCCATTATCACATCAGTGATGTTTTCTCTAGGGTACTCTCTTTCCTATGTTTTGTCTGAATACCACTAGAACCTGGTTATGATTCAGTGCTTGTTTGTCTCACTACAAATTTGTCAAGAGGCATTTGTTGTTCCCTTAATTTTAACATTTGTCTGTAATGATGCATCAGTGTCATTGAATAGGTTAAGGCAACGACCTACTGCAGCTTGATTTGGGCGAGTCGTTTCAGCAAAGGTTTGCAATTCTTCCCATGCTGCACACATTTTCTTAATTGTTGAGGAAGAGACATTCTGTACTCTTGTATCTGCTATATGCTCATCCTTACATGGGTTTTCATATGTTGAGCCTTACCACTGACTTTCCTGGGACTCATGGCAAGGTATATAATAATTACTTTAATGTTCAAAATGCAAAAAATCACCACAAAAGCGGAATTTCTTATAGGCGCAATTGTCACTAAGCGAGCAGCTGTAGTAAACTGAAGCAGGTCGGCCGCGTGACTGGGAACCAATCGCTCTGTCGACCCGAACGTGTACCAACAAATATCGTAAGTCGACGACACCATCGGATGTCGAGTCGCATTTTTCGATGAAATTTACATCGTAACTCGAAATTATCGCAAGTAGGGGCAATCGTATGTCGAGGTGCCACTGTATATTTTATATATATATATATATATATATATATATATATATATATATATATATATATATATATATATATATATATATATATATATATATATATATATATATATATATATATATATATATAGATAGCGGGCAGAGTGTATCGTGATCTTGCCTGTACTCCTCTTGACATACCAGAAAACATTCTAAGGAAACTACTCCAAGCTTGTACTAAAGAGGCATCCTTCTTAAGCCTGGATGGGCACATGTATAAGCAAGTAGATGGGGTCGCCATGGGTTCTCCCCTAGGTGTTCTGTTTGTGAACTTCTACATGGGTACCATCGAACAAAAGGTCTTCGTCGACATGAACTTGAAACCGGCCATATACTGCAGGTATGTTGACGACATTTTTACTCAGGTACCTGAGGTCAGACATCTGCAGGAGCTGAAGGAGGCATTTGAGTGGAATTCTGTGTTGCATTTCACCTACGAGATGGAGAAGGATGGAAAGCTGCCCTTTCTAGATGTAACAGTCATGGAAAGGAGTGGAGGTTTCCACACTGCAGTCTACACTAGAGAAACATAGGAATGTGCCTCAATGCCAATAGTGACTGCCCAGACAGGTGCAAGAGGAGTGTTGTTAACGCTTATGTCGACCGTGCTCTCAGCCACAGCTCAGGATGGAAGCAAGTCGATGAAGAACTTTGTAGGGTAAGGCAGGTCCTAGTCAACAACGGCTTCTCCAATAGTTTCATTGAAGACATCATAAGAAGGAAGGTGAAATGCCATGCAACCTCTGAAGAGACAACTAACACAACACCTGTACCCCCTATTAGACTATTTTACAGGAACTTCTTTTCCACAGCTCATAAAACGCAGGAAAGGGTCCTGAAAGATATTGTTAATAGAATCGTTACCCCTACAGGCAAAAATCAGAAGATACAATTGACGATTTACTATAAAACCAAGAAAACTGCCAACCTACTCATGAAAAACTCTCCAGACACAAAGCAGAACGCTTTGAAAGAGACCAATGTCGTCTATGCCTTCAAATGCCCACTTAGGGACTGTAAGCCTCAAAGAACTCAGTATATAGGCAAGACAACAACATCTCTTTCCAGGCGATTAACGATACATAAGCAACAGGGCTCCATTAAGGAACATATAATCTCTTCCCACAACCATACCATCACCAGAGAAGTCTTAACAAAAAACACGGAAATCATCGATAGATACACCGATAGCAGGCAGCTTGATATCTGCGAGGCACTACACATTAAGAAGTCAACACCAGCAATCAACAGCCAATTAATGCACAACTATATTCTACCCACTTCAAGACTCCGCACCAATATAGAAGCATCAAGAAATATGGGCCAATAGGCCGTTTGCATTTACTTCCATTCTTCCCCTTTAACTTTACCCAATATTTCGTGTTCTATCTTGTGTTGAAAGTTTGTTTTCACCTCATCCAAAACTGTTGTAACATCACCTCACCCAAATGCAGGTATATAAAATTAAAAGCCATTTGAATTATAGCATAGTAAGAAATCTGTTTAGTGTTTGCAGGTTACAGTTGTGTGTGTGTAAACTAAAGTCTTTGAAAATGTAATAAGTTATTACGAAATGCGTTCAAGTGTGGCGTCAGACTAGAAATAAAAATGAATTTTGGAGAAGTGATTTTTCAATTACCATCGACAGTGAAAAGAAACAAGAAATATTGAGAAAATTTGTGTTAGAATTATTAATCTTATTTTTTCGGTCATATTTAATAATATATGTCTACAGGAAAGAATGCTACCAAAATATACTAATTATATATATATATATATATATATATATATATATATATATATGTCGTACCTAGTAGCCAGAACTCACTTTTCAGCCTACAATGCAAGGCCCGATTTGCCTAATAAGCCAAGTTTTCATGAATTAATATATTTTCTCTAATTTTTTTCTTATGAAATGATAAAGCAACCCATTTCATTATATAAGAGGTCAATTTTTTTTTATTGGAGTTAAAATTAACGTAGATATATGACTGAACCTAACCAACCCTACCTAACCTAACCTAACCTATCTTTATGGGTTAGGTTAGGTTAGGTAGCCGAAAAAGTTAGGTTAGGTTAGGTTAGGTAGGTTAGGTAGTCGAAAAGCAATTAATTCATGAAAACTTGGCTTATTAGGCAAATCGGGCCTTGCATAGTAGGCTCAGAAGTGAGTTCTGGCTACTAGGTACGACATATATATATATATATATATATATATATATATATATATATATATATATATATATATGTCGTACCTAGTAGCCAGAACTCACTTCTCAGCCTATTATGCAAGGCCCGATTTGCCTAATAAGCCAAGTTTTCATGAATTAATGTTTTTTCGTCTACCTAACCTACCTAACCTAACCTAACCTAGCTTTTTTTGGCTACCTAACCTAACCTTACCTATATATATAGGTTAGGTTAGGTTAGGTAGGGTTGGTTAGGTTCGGTCATATATCTACGTTAATTTTAACTCCAATAAAAAAAAATTGACCTTATACATAGTGAAAAGGGTAGCTTTATCATTTCATAAGAAAAAAATTATAGTAAATATATTAATTCAGGAAAACTTGGCTTATTAGGCAAATCGGGCCTTGAATAGTAGGCTGAGAAGTGAGTTCTGGCTACTAGGTACGACATATATATATAATATAATATAATATATAAAATATATAAAAATATAATATATAAAAAATATAATATATAAAAAAATATAATATATAAAAAAAAAAGGGAAGGGGGTGGTAGGAGAAAAGCACACAGAAACTGTATTGGAGGGAATACACATTCCCTCCAATGCGTTATGTGTGGTTTCCTCCGAGGCTATGGGTCCCCCTTCTTCCAGCCAGAGGTGGTACTCCCTTCCCTATTAAAAAAAAAAAAAAAAAAAAAAAAATATATATATATATATATATATATATATATATATATATATATAAAATATATATATATATATATATATATATATATATATATATATATATATATATATATATATATATATTTTGGTAGCATTCTTTCCTGTAGACATATATTATTAAATATGACCGAAAAAGTAAGATTAATAATTCTAACACAAATTTTCTCTATCTTTCTTACATTTCTTTTTCACTGTTGATGGTAATTCAAAGATCAATTCTCCAAAATTCATTTTTATTTCTAGTCAGACGCGACACTTGAGCGCGTTTCGTAAAACTTATTACATTTTCAAAGACTTTAGTTTACATACACACAACTGAAACTGAATAGAGCTTACACATCTTCGAGGTTTATATCTACATTTGGGTGAGGTGGATGAGGTGAGAAAACGAACTTTCAACAATGGGTATTAAATTCCAACACAAGACAGAACACGAAACAATGGGTATTGAATGGAAGTAATTGTAGAAAGCCTATTGGTCCATATTTCTTGATGCTTCTATATTGGAGCGGAGTCTTGAAGTGGGTAGAATATAGTTGTGCATTAATTGGCTGTTGATTGCTGGTGTTGACTTCTTGATGTGTAGTGCTTCGCAGACGTCAAGCCGCCTGCTATCGCTGTATCTATCGATGATTATCAAACAACTATCTATCTAACAACACAGAAATCATCGATAGATACAGCGATAGCCTGCTATCGCTGTATCTATCGATGATTATCAAACAACTATCTATCTAACAACACAGAAATCATCGATAGATACAGCGATAGCAGGCGGCTTGACATGTGAACGCATTTCGTAATAAATTATTACATTTTCAAAGACTTTAGTTTACACACACACAACTATAACTTGCAAACACTAAACAGAGTTTAACCCTTAAACTGCTCATGGTGTATATATACGCCCTGAGTAACATGTCCCACGGTGCGTATGGCGTATATATATACGCCATAGTGTGCCAGGCCCGATTCAAATGGCCCGCGGCTACACGGGGTTCACAGTAACTTCCTCAGGGCTCTTGTAAACAGACGCCATTTTTTTTTTAAATCGTGGGCAATATTCTCAGGTGTAAGAGGCACAGTACTGTTGGAGCAACCAAGGCTGGCGCATGCAGCATGAGCGAACAGCATTGCTGTTCAGCTTGTGACCACAGCATCGCCAAAAAATGTCAAAATATATAAATGTTATTATTTAGCGATGACAATATTACAGATGACCCATGACTGTGATATAAATAACCAGGGTTGTGATAATAGCAGGATTGTTGTAATAATTAGCGCTGTGGGAGGAGTGATGCCGAGAGACGGAGGAAGACAGCATCGTTTACTGACTGTGTGGCCACCTGTTATTGTTTGCACTCACCATACCAGGTCAGTGGTTCTCTATGGTGAACACAAATGTAGATACTTATATATAATGTGTGTATTAGTGTAATAACATTAAAAGGATTATGCTGGGAGGAGCCATTTGGGTGACGGAGGTGACGTCGTCTGCACGATTTGTCTAGCTGTTTAGAGGGTGGCCACTATGCTCTTTGGGCGCACTACATGCTTAGGTGTACAGTTACGGTGCATAAAACATGTAGATACTTATATATAATATGTGTATATAGGGTAATAATACTGCAAACAGTATTGTTGGGGGAGAAAGTTTAGTGCGTGTGACCTTGAATGAGTGAGGGAGCCACCAGCTGTGTATAGCGACGACTCCTAGTGCCTGAACTAACTATATCAGCTTAGCTGTACAGTTGTGGTGAACAAAATATATACATACTTATATATAACGTCTGTATATAGTGTAATAATAAATAATAATAAGAAAGTTTAATGCGTGTGTTGAGGGAGTGGCAGCGAGTGACTGGCTGGTGTGTGGCGGTAACTCCTCGTTGCTTTTCGACTCTCAATACCAACTTAGTGGTTCGTTATGGTAACCAAAACATACAGATACTTATATATAACCTGTGTATAGAGTGTAATAGCATCAAAACTATTTGTTTATTGTTTTATAAACATAATAATTGAATCACTAATATGCACACCATACTTTTGATTATAGTGATTATTCACCACTTTTATTATATAAAAATATTACAATACACACTATTGAATAATATTACTGCAAAAAACTAAGAAAAAATCAATCGGAGACATTGAAACAATTGGGTAATAACATCTTTGTGGCAACTCCCACCTGTCAGCGCGGGTGGCGCTGATCAGCCCTGAAGACCGCTCTGTCAACGCCCACTTTTTGCCAGACTTCCTCGGTCAATTGCGCCCAAAATATGTCACCTACGATTTTTTTTTATTTTCCCGTACACAGGGGACACAAATTAACATGTTTAGAAGACGAAAAAAAATGTTTAATTTTTTTTTCTTGCGCACAGGGGTGTAAATGTCCTCAGGACCCCTGAGCAGTGGAAGGGTTAATGTTGGTTAGAAGAAATATAGGGTAATGGTCTGTGGTCCTATCAGTGATTATTCCTGAGGTAAGTGGAGAGGTTATGTTAGTCCAGATGTGGTCAGGAGTGAAGGCAGTTGTTTCAGTAATTCTAAAAGGTTTAATAATTAAGGGTATGAACAAGCAGGAATTCATACAGTTGACTAAACTAGCAACTTGAAGGTTATCAGGATCACAGAGGTCAATATTAACTCTTTTTGCTGGCCCGGCAGGCGACCTAGCGCACACACCACAAGGAAGGCTGAGCATTGGCAGTGAGCGTACAAACCACACTCAAATGTTTATACTGTACTCTTTTCAGCTTTCTATTTTCAGCTTCCTCAATTTTCATGCTATGTCATTCATTTTGCTATCAATTGTTCACAATATAAAGGGGCACATTTAAAACCAGTCCCATAATATTTGGACAATAAATGGAATTTTTTAAAATCCTTTAATTGATGACAGCATTATCTTCATCAGGGACTGTGCATGTTTCGGTTTTATGATGTCGATCCCCTCATCAGGCCATGAAACCCGATATTAGTTGGTTTTTGTTAACCCCTGGGCTGCTCTTACGATTTTAGCCTGCAACACATCTTATAAGAGCATTTGTGTTCCCTGATCATGGGAAAAATAGAAAATAAATTGTGACATATTTTGGTCGCAATATGGCAAGGAAGTCTGGCAAAAGTGAGGCGTTGACAGAGTAATTGTCGGAGGCGGTCAGCTCCACCCGAGCTGTCAGGCGGGAGTTGCCACAAAGATATTATTACTTAATTATTTCAATGTCTGATTTTTTTTTTTTTTTGAGTAATATTATTCAATAGTATGTAGTGTGATATATTTATATAATAAAATGTGTGACCCATTGCTATACTCAAAAGTATTATGAGCATATTAGTGATTCAATTATTATATTCATCTACATAAATAAAAATGTAAATGTTCATTTGTTCAAAATCGCTAATCTCCAAGAGTTCTTCACAGATTGCTTTGAAATTTTGACGTTCCATTCACAACAGAGCGTGTTTTTACATACATACTATATAGATGCCATGCCTGTAATGGGAGAAAACATGCTTTTCTTGAAAAACTGTGTTTTTCACATGTTTTTTATGTGAGGGAAATCTCCCAAACCTCCTTACCGATTGCTTTTAAATTTTGACACGACGTTGCATTTGAATAAGTGAGTGTTTTTATATACCTACTATATACATGCCTCATCTGTGACAGGTAAAAACATACATTTTTTTAAAAACAGTGCCATCTTTTGCATGTAATAGCAGCACACGTTATACCAAATATGTTACGATTACATTTCATTTTAATTTAATTATTTTGTGTGACATTGCGTTGGAACTGAGCTGTGTTGTTTACCATACTGATCATTTTGTGGGTATCTTGAGGTTATCTTGAGATGATTTCGGGGCTTTTTAGTGTCCCCGCGGCCCGGTCCTCGACCAGGCCTCCACCCCCCAGGAAGCAGCCCGTGACATCTGACTAACACCCAGGTACAGTACCTATTTTACTGCTAGGTAACAGGGGCATAGGGTGAAAGAAACTCTGCCCATTGTTTCTCGCCGGCGCCTGGGATCGAACCCAGGACCACAGGATCACAAGTCCAGCGTGCTGTCCGCTCGGCCAACCGGTATAGTTTTTTTTTTTTTTTTTTCATTGTTTTCATTTTTTTTTAAGTGTTCTACATATTTGTAAGTGATGGGAACATCAGATCATTTGATGTTCCCATTTTTCTGATGGGAACATCAGATCATCTGGGAACACATTAGATGAGGGAGTGGGGGGAATGGTGGGGAAGACGAGGGGACAGGAGTGGGAAATGGTGGGGAAGGACGAGGGTGAGGATAATGGTGGGGAGGACGAGGGGGACGGGGCAGTGTGGCATGGTGAGGAGAACGAGGGGATAGGGGATTGGAGAATGGTGGGGAGGACAAGGAGATAGTGAAGTGGGGGATGGTGGGGAGGACAAGGTGACGGGGGAGTTGGGTATGGTGGGGAGGACAAGGTGACGGGGGAGTTGAGTATGGTGGAGAGAATGAAGGGACAGGGGGAGTGGGAAATGGTGGGGAAGACGAGAGTGGAGGATGGTGGGGAGGACAAGGGGATAGGGGAATGGTTGGGAGAACGAGGGGACAGGGAAGGGGGGGGGGGAATAGTGGGAAGGACAGGGTGACAGGGGAGGGTTGCTGTGGCTCAGCAACGCGCATGCATTTTGAGACATCTACCTTTCTGGGTGTCAGACCCGGTCGATGGCAGACATAGAATGCTCCCACCCACATGCGGGTTTTAATAGACCATTGCTCCTCGTGCCTCTCTGAGGGGGCCCAGGTTCTGGCTCATGGTTCCCAGTAGGCAAGAACTCCATGCACATTGATACCAGAAAGTTATACATATCCATTCAGCCTGGATAGCTCCAGGGAGCTGATGGGGCTCCCCCTAGAAAATACTGTGTTACAATTTTTATTTACCTTATTGTTGGAATTATGTCCATCTTGAATTCTCATGATGTTGTGAATACTGTACAGTAAATATCTACTGTAATTACCTAAGTGTAGTTACAGGATGAGAGCTACGCTCGTGGTGTCCCGTCTTCCCAGCACTCTGTCATATAACGCTTTGAAACTACTGACGGTCTTGGCCTCCACCACTTTCTCCCCTTACTTGTTCCAACCGTCAACCACTCTGTTTGCGAAAGTGAATTTTCTTATATTTCTTCGGCATCTGTGTTTAGCTAGTTTATATCTATGACCTCTTGTTCTTAAAGTTCCAGGTCTCAGGAAATCTTCCCTATCGATTTTATCAATTCCTGTTACTATTTTGTATGTAGTGATCATATCACCTCTTTTTCTTCTGTCTTCTAGTTTTGGCATATTTAATGCCTCTAACCTCTCCTCATAGCTCTTGCCCTTCAGTTCTGGGAGCCACTTAGTAGCATGTCTTTGCACCTTTTCCAGTTTGTTGATGTGCTTCTTAACCCTCAAACCGCGCATATCATATATAAATGATATCGGTGACAAAACCGAAACCGCGCACATCATTTATATATGATTTCGTGTCTAGCGCTATAATTTAAACGCCCCGCCTGGGATAGGGGCAGCTATAGTACAGCCACAACCGATAGTTGCCAGATGCCACCTAGAAAAAAAATCCAGGCCAACATTCTTGAGTGTTACAGCATCAGTATTGAGCAAGCCACCAAGGCTGGCGCACGCAGCACGAGCTCACAGCACCGCTGTTCAGCTTGTGACCACAGCATCGCCTACAAATGCCAAAATATAAATGATACTGCTATTATTTAGCAGTGATAGTATTACTGAAGCCCCCTGACTGTGATAAAACTGACCAGGATTCTGATAACAGCATGATTGTGGTGATATTTAGCGCTGTGTTCCATGGAGGGAGGAGTAAGGCTGTGGAGGGAGGGTTGTGGCGTTGTCTTCTGACTGTGTGTAGCCACCATTTATTGACTGCACTCACCATACCAGCTTAGTGGTTCGCTATGGTGAACACAAATGTAGATACTTATATATAACGTGTGTATAGTTAGATAACAGCGAGAGGAGTAGGTTGGGAGCCACCATTTTGGTGAGGGAGGAGCGTCGTCTGCACGACTTGGCATGTTATTTACTGATGGCCACTATGGTCTTTGGGCACCATACCAGCTTATTTGTACAGGTATGGTGAATAAAACAGGTAGATACTTATATATAATGTGTGTATATAGCGTAATAACACCACAACCAATATTGCTGGACAAATATTAGTGCGTCTGGCTTTGAGGGCGGCCGCCGATCAGCTGACTGTGTGAGTAGCTACATCTTTGTGCCTTTACTCACCATACAAGCTTAGATGTACAGTTATGGTGAACAAAACATGTAAATACGTATATATAACGTCTGTGTATAATGAATAAATGCAAAAACAGTATTGTGGGAGGTGAATGACGGTGAGTGAGGTGGTGTTGAGGGAGGGAGTGGCAGTGAGTGACTCGCTGGTGTTTGGCGGTCACTCCTCGTTGCTTTTTGACTCACAAGACCAACTTAGTAGTTCGTTATGGTGTACAAAACATGCAGATACTTATATATAACCTGTGTATATAGTGTAACAGCAGCAAAACTATTTGTTTATTGTTTTATGAACATAATAATTGAATCACTTATATGCACACCATAATTTTGAGTACAGCGATGGTTCACACATTTTATAATATAAATATACCACAATTCACTGTATGGAATAATATTACTGCAAAAAAACTAAGAAAAAATCAGAGACATTGAAAAAATTAGGTAATAATATATTTTTGGCAACTGCCGTCTGACAGCTCGGGCGGAGCAGACCTCGTCTGGCGAAGGCTCTGCCAACACCCCTTTTTTGCCACACTTCCCTACCCTATTGCGGCTAAAATATGCCACCTACGATTTTTTTTTATTTTTTCCGTGATCAGGGAACAAAAATGAACACTTCTATAAGACGAAAGAATTTTTTTGATTTTTTTTGTTGCGCCTGTGGGTGTGAATTCCATTTGGGCCCCTAGCGGTTTGAGGGTTAAGATATGGGCACCATACAACTGCTGCATATTCTAGCTTTGGCCTAACAAAAGTCGTGAACAATTTCTTTAGTATATCGCCATCCATGTATTTAAAAGCAATTCTGAAGTTAGAAAGCGTGGCATAGGCTCCTCGCACAATATTCTTTATGTGGTCCTCAGGTGATAGTTTTCTATCTAGAACCACCCCTAGATCTCTTTCTTTATCAGAATTCTTTAAAGATTTCTCACATAATATATAGGTTGTGTGGGGTCTGTGTTCTCCTATTCCGCATTCCACAACATGACATTTATTAACATTAAATTTCATTTGCCAAGTGGTGCTCCATATACTTATTTTGTCCAGGTCATCTTGAAGGGCATGACAATCATCTAAGTTTCTTATCCTTCCTATTATCTTAGCATCATCAGCAAACATGTTCATATAATTCTGTACACCAACTGGTAGATCATTTATGTAGACAATAAACGTCACTGGTGCAAGAACTGAACCCTGTGGTACTCCACTTGTGACATTTCTCCAGTCCGATACATTGCCTCTGATCACAGCCCTCATTTTTCAATCAGTCAGAAAGTTTTTCATCCATGTTAAAAGCGTACCTGTCACTCCTCCAATATTTTCCAGTTTCCAGAACAACCTCTTATGTGGAACTCTGTCGAAAGCCTTTTTTAGGTCCAGATAGATGCAGTCAATCCAACCATCTCTTTCCTGTAATATCTCTGTTGCTCGATCATAGAAACTGAGTAAATTCGATACACAGGATCTTCCAGATCGAAAACCATACTGTCTGTCTGATATTATATAATTTCTCTCCAGGTGTTCTACCCATTTAGTTTTAATTATGTTTTTCAATATTTTGATTATTACACTTGTCAATGATACTGGTCTTTAATTAAGGGGGTCTTCCCTGCTTCTACTTTTGTAGATTGGAACTATGTTAGCCTTTTTCCACACATCAGCTACAACTCCTGTAAACAGGGATACCTGAAAAATCAGTTGAAGAGGAATGCTGAGCTCAGGTGCACATTCTCTCAGGACCCCATGGTAAAACTGCATCTGGACCAACTGCTTTGTTCTTATTCAGCTCCTTGAGCATTTTTTCCACTTCGTCTCTAGACACCTCTATGTGCTCTATGTTGTTCTCTGGAATTCTTATTGTATCTGGTTCCCTGAAGATTTCATTTTGTACAAACACACTTTGGAACTTTTCGTTTAATGTTTCACACATTTCATTTTCATTTTCCGTGAATCTATTTCCCATTTTCAACCTCTGAATATTATCCTTTACCTGCAATTTGTTGTTTATGAATTTACAGAATAGACCTGGTTCTGTTTTACATTTGTCTGCAATCTCTTTTTCAAAATTTTTTTCTGCCTCTCTCCTCACTGCCGTGTAGTTGTTTCTCGCATCTTTGTATCGCTGGTATGTTTGGGGGTTTGGCCTCTTCCTGTATTGATTCCATTTTTGTGTCTTTTGGTCTCTGGCCCTCTCGCACTTTCTGTTGAACCAATCCTGTTTCCTAGTTCTGCTTCTCTGTTTTGGTATAAATTTTTTTGTGCCTTTATCATATACAGTGGTACCTCGCATAACGATCGCCCCAAAAGACGAACATTTTGGGTAACGAACGGTACCGATCGGCGTCAAATCGTCCCGTATGACGAACGCTGGTTTGAGTAACGTCGGCACCACATAGTGGGGTCGCGCTGCTTCTTGCACATTCTTAGACGCCTCTGATGATGCACATAAATTATGTTGTTCTTGTTTAAAGATGCTAATGATGCTGGGATATAAAGGGGTGACTGCTGAGATGTTGCAAAGCATTGACGTTTTTGTAGGAAAAAAGAAATGAAATGTCTGATATACAACAAATGTCAAAAAGGTTCGTTCAGTGTTCGGCAGGTAGGCTGCTCTATTATAACAATCTTTCTTTGTTTCAAATGTGTCCCATTTGTTTTGTATCTGTCATTTACGTCTCAATAATGGAGAAGCCTACCTTACATATACACTCAACAAACCATTATGAAATTTTCCTTTCTTCAAATGTGTTTAATATTTATTTTTCATTTGTCTTATAGTAAAAGGTTCGTTCGGTGGTCGGCAGGTAGGCTGCTCCATGTTTCTTATATACAAAAAATGTAAATAATAAAAAAAATTAAGAATTTTGAAAACCAGTACAAATGTCAAAAAGGTTCGCTCGGTGGTCTACAGGTCGGCTGCTCCATGTCTCTTAAATAAAAAAAATAAAAGAACTGTTGAAACAATTTGAAAAAATGGACAAATGCCATAAAGGTTCGTTCAGTGTTTGTCGGGTAGGCTGCTCCATTATTGAGACGTAAGTGACAAATACAAAACAAATGGAACACATTTGAAACAAAGAAAGATCGTCATAATGGAGCAGCCTACCCAACAAACACTGAACGAACCTTTTGCTATAACGAATATGAAAGACAAGGGCTGCTGGCTGGGTTAGTACTGCGTGAGCAACCATTTGTGGCACACGTGCCTCTGGCTCTCAAACACCTGTCCGACACGGTGTTGAAAGACTGCGCTCAGTCGGTGCAATTCAGACCCTATTGTTTGAAGAACATAAAGGTCATAACATAGGTGGAGCTAGGCGCAATAAGGGCTTAACACAACAGTCGGATGCCAGTGATACAGCACCTATGAGGATGATACAGCGAGCGTATCCAGTTGTAGCTCTGAGCCCCACCCTTGCCATCTCCAATTTATATAGATGAATCATTTTCTGCATTTAGTGATGATGCATCTGATACAAGTAGCATAGATGAACAGTGTTAGTGACTTCCATGGTGGTATTGTCCATAGATATTTTCAAGAATACCTGAATCTCTTCCTGACTGAACACTCTTTGAGGCTCGCTGAATCTCTTCCTGTGTGGGACCTTACAAAGCGATCTTTTCAAGACTACCTTACAAATTGAGCTTTTCCTATAATCGTTTCAATACTACCTTATGCTTTACAAGCTTGGCTACATACCACCTACAAGTACTAAAGCCAAGGGTGAACGCGAGTGCGTTATTTGCAAGCACACAGAACGATGAAACAGGAAACGAAAATGTATCTGTAGCTGGTGCAAGGAGAGCAAAGTCGCACTGTGTACCATGGACTACTTCGTTGACTATTACGCACCTCCAAAGTACTGAGTGTGTAATACAGTGTGTTACTGTGTAAATAGTATGTGAAACTGTACATATTGTAATTTTAGTGAATTTTTACCACACAATATTGTGACAATAAACATTTATTGTGGACACCTTACTGACACATGTATCACAGTTCCATGGAAAATTATGAACATTCTACTGTATACATATTGTAAAGGTCACAAATATGCATCATATACATTAAAAGAAGCAAATAAAACCGCATTGGAAATACATAGAAAACATATTTGAAAATATATTTGTGGCAACACGCGGTGCTTGAATGGCCTGCGCGACCGTGTCTGGGAGCTTCACACACGGGCGACCAGGCCCTGATGACGTCACAGCGCACCTTGTCCACGCCCTCACAGCCAAAGTGGAATTTGATAATTATTTTTACATAGACATGTTCAGGGAAGGAAATTTATCATTTTACAAAGAAAAATTATATTTTGAGGAACATTTGATGTCATGCACACTGGGGGAATTTCACAATAAACACAGTGCATCACACTGGTTACATGGGGGACACTCGTTTTGTATGACGTCCGTTTCACATGACGAACATGGAACGGATTAAATTCGTTACTCGAGGTACCACTGTATTTCACAAAACTTGACATACATCTCATTCACTTCCTTGCCTAGCAACAAGTCTGTCCAATTATACTCACTTAAATTTTTTCTAAGGTTGCCATAATGTCCTCTCCTAAAGTCAGGTTTTTCAATTGCATTGACCATCATATTTTCTTCCAGATTATAACGCATTGCATACTTTATTCCCAAAAAGACATGGTCACTTTTACATACTGTGCTGTATGTTGAGTACTATAAAACAGGTTATGAAACTTTTGTACACTAAAATTACTGCAACCTTAATCATAACACATTAACACTATGTACTTAAATTTAACAATTGTTCTAACTGTACACTCCACACAGGATGTTCTTAGATGTTTGCATCAGGTTTGCTGGCGCTCGCTGCTGCTGTGTTTGCCTCCGCTGCTTCTGAGCTGGTGCTGGCTGCTGTTGTACAGGTGCTAGCTACTGTTGTAATCGTGCTGGGTATAGCTTTGCTCGTGCTGGGTACAGCTGTGCTCGTGCTGGATACAGCTGTGCTCGTGCTGGGTACGGCTGTGCTCGTGCTGGGTACAGCTGTGCTCGTGCTGGATACAGCTGTGCTCGTGCTGGGTACGGCTGTGCTCGTGCTGGGTACTGCTGTGCTCGTGCTGGGTACGGCTGTGCTCGTGCTGGGTACAGCTATGCTTGTGTTGGGTACGGCTGTGCTTGTACTGGGTACAGCTATGCTCGAGCTGGGTACAGCTATGCTCGTGATGGGTACAGCTGTGCTTGTACTAGGTATGGCTGTGCTTGTGCTGGGTACAGCTATGCTCGTGATGGGTACAGCTGTGCTTGTACTAGGTATGGCTGTGCTCGTGCTGGGTACAGCTATGCTCGTGATGGGTACAGCTGTGCTTGTACTAGGTATGGCTGTGCTCATGCTGGGTACAGCTGTGCTCGTACTAGGTATGGCTGTGCTTGTGCTGGGTACAGCTATGCTCGTGCTGGGTACAGGGGTACAGCTGTGCTCGTAATAGGTATGGCTGTGCTCATGCTGGGTATGGCTGTGCTGGTTGATTTTCTGCCTCTAGTTCTTGCAAAATATTGATTCATTTTCAGCACTAATAAGGCACTATTAGCAAGCCACTGAGACATCTTGTTGTATAACAATACAGCTGTAGTAAAAAAATGGTAAATTCCACAATTATTCTTCCACCGGGGGACAAACACATCCCTCGCAGACCAAGCTAATGGCACTGGGTGCCTACTGAATGAACGCAGACTAGGTCTATACACCCTACAGTAGGCTGGTGTTCAAGCCAGATCCAGTAACATAAATTTCTCTCAAATATTGTATTTACATCAAATTATATGCTTTTGGGTTGCATATTTAGTTTAGTGATTATTACAATAATAAGCGCTAAAAAAAATACTTATTTCAGAACTGATTTTTTAATTTTATTATTTCGAAGCCATGAGTCACTGAAATGTGGCGACGAAATCGAACAAAATACGCATGGTGGTGTGCACACGGATTAGACCCGTCCACTCGCGCTAGAGTTGTTATGCCAATAACATGAATAATTTCTCAAATAGCAGATATCTATTACAGCACAGATATCACTGTAATAGCAGATATCAGATACAGTACATTTGTTTGTTTTATTTAGTTTAGTTTAATTAGGATAATAAAGAGCTATTAGAGCACCAGTTTTAGAAATGATTTATTAATCTGAAACTTTCAAAGTCATGGGGCACTGAACTATGACGACACAGATGAAAGCGAGTGAAACTTCACTGTAAAGTGAGGTTTACAGTACAGTATTCCCTTATCTGTCCACCCTCACTCATATTGTTTCATCACAGAAAATGTATATATGAAGATTTCAACATATTAGCTAGCTATTCACGCTTCAGCCTTTAAAGTAAGTACTGTAATCTACAAAGATACGTGCGCCACAAATCAGTGAATGAAAATCATGGAAACACAGACGTTCACTTGTGTGGACCACTCTGGCTGGTGTTTGGTTAATATGCTTCACTTGTTGTGTGGACCATTCTGGCTGGTGTTTGGTTAATATGCTTCACTTGTTGTGTGGACCATTCTGGCTGGTGTTTGGTTCATATGGTTCCCTTGTTGTGTGGTCCACTTGTGTGATCCAACTTGTAATATGAAGGAATTATTAATTATAACCTGTGATAGAATGGGAAAGTTTTACACCAGTCTGTAAACTATCCCAACATCGTAAGCTTGTGGACCACTTGTCCACGTGTGTGATCAACTTGTCATAAGAAGGAATTATTAATTGTTATCTGAGATAGAATAGAAAAGTTTTCCACCAATCAGTGAACTCTGACCCAACATCTTAAGCAAATCCGCACATCCCGCCGCTTCAGCGAACCAGAGTAAACCAAACCGGGTGAATAAATCCAGCCTGTGAAGTGTGCGACTTAGCCAGAGATACGGCAAATTCAGGTACATTGAATTGAGGTTGTACTGTACTTGTCTTCTTTGTGCATCGGACAGTTGTTTGCATCTTTATTCCTGAGTGCCAGTAAATAGGAGGTGTTATCATTATTATCAGTATCAGTTGCCGCCCATCAAGAACGCATTTACTTTTTGAAAATTCGTCAAAAACCTATTTCTTGACATATTCGGATGAAATTTTCACGACGCTGATGCCAAATAATGGGAGATTTGTTTAAAAATTTTCACTATACTTGTATTTCATATATGGAGAAATCTCCACCGTCACCGGGCCCCTTTAAGTTTGTTGGCTAGTATTACATTTCTAAGATTAAAGTTGAATTCAGCAACCTCAGTGTTAGGCATTCTGTAACTGCTCCCATAGTCAAGTCAGCCTCGGTACCCTTGACTCTGAAACAGGCAAATATATACTCGCCACAGGTGTCTCTAGTTTGAATTACTTTTAAGGAAGTCAGATTTTGGTGGTAGTACTGTATTACCACCTCTTTGGATTGGCCAACAGTTATGAATTGCCAAGTAGTTTGTTATGTTAAAGAGTTTGTTGTATCCTCTTTCAACCACGTTTCATTAACCCTTAAACCGCTAAGGGCTATTGGCCTGCAACACCACCAGGCACCACAAAAAAAATCCAAATTGTTTTTCGTTTTATAAAGGTGTTCATTTATGTTCCCTGATCACTGCAAAAATAATAATAAAATCGTAGGTGACATACAGTGCATCCTCACTCTAAAAAACCCCGCTCTAGCGAATTCCCGGAAGATCCAAACAAATTGAATTCGTTACTAAATGTTCAGTAGAACATATAAAATGTTCAATTAACCCTCAAACCGCTAGGGGCCCAAATGGAATTCACACCCACAGGCTCAACAAAAAAAAAAAATCCAAAAAATTCTTTCTTCTTATAGAAGTGTCCATTTTTGTTCCCTGATCACGGAAAATATAACAAAAAAATTGTAGGTGGCATATTTTAGCCGCAATAGGGTAGGGAAGTGTGGCAAAAAAGGGGCGTTGGCAGAGCCTTCGCCAGACGAGGTCTACTCCGCCCGAGCTGTCAGACGGCAGTTGCCACAAATATATTATTACCTAATTATTTCAATGTCTCTTGATTGATTTTTTCTTAGTTTTTTTGCAGTAATATTATTCCATACAGTGAATTGTGGTATATTTATATTATAAAATGTGTGAACCATCGCTGTACTCAAAATTATGGTATGCGTATTAGTGATTCAATTATTATGTTCATAAAACAATAAACAAATAGTTTTGCTGTTGTTACACTATATACACAGGTTATATATAAGTATCTGCATGTTTTGTACACCATAACGAACTACTAAGTTGGTCTTGTGAGTCAAAAAGCAACGAGGAGTGACCGCCAAACACCAGCGAGCCACTCACTGCCACTCCCTCCTTCAACACCACCTCACTCACCCTCATTTACCTCCCACAATACTCTTTCTGTATTTATTCACTATACACAGACGTTATATATACGTATTTACATGTTTTGTTCACCATAACTGTACATCTATGCTTGTATGGTGAGTAAAGGCCATAAGACGTAGCTACTCACACAGTCAGCTGATCGGCGGCCGCCCTCAAGGCCAGACGCACTAATATTTCTCCAACAACAATATTGTTTGTGGTGTTATTACGCTATATACACACATTATATATAAGTATCTACCTGTTTTATTCACCATACCTGAACAAATAAGCTGGTATGGTGCCCAAAGACCATCGTGGTCATCAGTAAACAACATGATAAGTCGTGCAGACGACGCTCCTCCCTCACCAAAATGTCGGCTCCCAACCTACTCCTCTCGCTGTTATCTCACACTATACACACGTTATATATAAGTATCTACATTTGTGTTCACCATGGCGAACCACTAAGCTGGTATGGTGAGTGCAGTCAATAAATGGTGACCACACACAGTCAGAAAACGACGCCACAACCCTCCCTCCCACAGCATTACTCCTCCCTCCATGGAGCACAGCGCTAAATATCACCACAATCCTGCTATTATCAGAATCCTGGTCAATTTTTTCACAGTCAGGGGGCTTCAGTAATACTATCACTGCTAAATAATAGCAGTATCATTTATATTATGGTATTTGTAGGCGATGCTGTGGTCACAAGCTGAACAGCGGTTCTGTGAGCTCGTGCTGCGTGCGCCAGCCTTGGTGGCTTGCTCAATACTGACGCTGTAACACCCAAGAATGTTGGCCTGGATTTTTTTTCTAGGTGGCATCTGGCAACTATCGGTCGTGGCTGTACTATAGCTGCCCCTATCCCAGGCGGGGCGTTTAAATTATAGCGCTAGACACGAAATCATATATAAATGATGTGAGCGGTTTCGGTTTTGTCACTGATATCATTTATATATGATATGCGCGGTTTGAGGGTTAAGCGAGGAATATTAGTCCAAGTTGTCACCGAGACCGAGCGTCAGAGGAGGTCTTCATCAATTATGATTCAAAGTGTAAACAGTTATACAGTGTTTTATTATGCTTACCAATTGTTTCCAGGGAGAAATGGTTGAAGGATGATAAAATTGTGTCAGGAGTCATTGGTGAGAGTTGTTGTCAGGGGGCAAGTGGTATGAATAGTTAGGGTTTATTGTTAGGGGGCAGGTGGTGTAAGTTATTCTCATGGAAGGGAGGTTGTCAGTGGGGGAAGTTGTCAGGGAAGACAGAGTAATAGTGGTGTCAGGGGAGGCAGGTTGTGTCAGTGGTGGAAGTTGTCAGGGAAGGAGGAGTAATAGTGGTGTCAGGGGAGGCAGGTTGTGTCAGTGGTGCAAGTTGTCAGGGAAGATGGAGTAATAGTGGTGTCAGGGGAGGCAGGTTGTGTCAGTGGTGGAAGTTGTCAGGGAAGATGGAGTAATAGTGGTGTCAGGGGAGGCAGGTTGTGTCAGTGGTGGAAGTTGTCAGGGAAGATGGAGTAATAGTGGTGTCAGGGGAGGCTGGTTGTGTCAGTGGTGGAAGTTGTCAGGGAAGATGGAGTAATAGTGGTGTCAGGGGAGGCAGGTTGTGTCAGTGGTGGAAGTTGTCAGGGAAGATGGAGTAATAGTGGTGTCAGGGGAGGCAGGTTGTGTCAGTGGTGGAAGTTGTCAGGGAAGATGGAGTAATAGTGGTGTCAGGGGAGGCAGGTTGTGTCAGTGGGGGAAGTTGTCAGGGAAGATGGAGTAATAGTGGTGTCAGGGGAGGCAGGTTGTGTCAGTGGTGGAAGTTGTCAGGGAAGATGGAGTAATAGTGGTGTCAGGGGAGGCAGGTTGTGTCAGTGGTGGAAGTTGTCAGGGAAGATGGAGTAATAGTGGTGTCAGGGGAGGCAGGTTGTGTCAGTGGGGGAAGTTGTCAGGGAAGATGGAGTAATAGTGGTGTCAGGGGAGGCAGGTTGTGTCAGTGGTGGAAGTTGTCAGGGAAGATGGAGTAATAGTGGTGTCAGGGGAGGCAGGTTGTGTCAGTGGTGGAAGTTGTCAGGGAAGATGGAGTAATAGTGGTGTCAGGGGAGGCAGGTTGTGTCAGTGGTGGAAGTTGTCAGGGAAGATGGAGTAATAGTGGTGTCAGGGGAGGCAGGTTGTGTCAGTGGTGGAAGTTGTCCGGGAAGGAGGAGTAATAGTGGTGTCAGGGGAGGCAGGTTGTGTCAGTGGTGGAAGTTGTCAGGGAAGGAGGAGTAATAGTGGTGTCAGGGGAGGCAGGTTGTGTCAGTGGTGGAAGTTGTCAGGGAAGATGGAGTAATAGTGGTGTCAGGGGAGGCAGGTTGTGTCAGTGGTGGAAGTTGTCAGGGAAGATGGAGTAATAGTGGTGTCAGGGGAGGCAGGTTGTGTCAGTGGTGGAAGTTGTCAGGGAAGGAGGAGTAATAGTGGTGTCAGGGGAGGCAGGTTGTGTCAGTGGTGGAAGTTGTCAGGGAAGCTGGAGTAATAGTGGTGTCAGGGGAGGCAGGTTGTGTCAGTGGTGGAAGTTGTCAGGGAAGGAGGAGTAATAGTGGTGTCAGGGGAGGCAGGTTGTGTCAGTGGTGGAAGTTGTCAGGGAAGGAGGAGTAATAGTGGTGTCAGGGGAGGCAGGTTGTGTCAGTGGGGGAAGTTGTCAGGGAAGATGGAGTAATAGTGGTGTCAGGGGAGGCAGGTGGTGTCAGTGGAGAGCTCTGGCCAGAGTTATCATCTAAATGGCAACAAGTGACTGGCGCCTCCGTGCTCCACCTAGATAGTTCACTCACTGTCTGCTTTTCATCAAATTAGCTGAGTAAATGTTACCATTTCAGTTGTTTGTAACACACAGCTCTATCATATTCCATAGTCAAAATGAAGAATTCATAATAAATGGTGATGTTAGTGGTGAGGGTGATGCATTGGGGGGGGGGGGGTAAAAAAGCAGCTAGCCTCTACGCAGTCAACATTATCTGAGACGGGTCAAGGTCTGGGTCTGAGGTCTGGCCTGAGGCCTGGTCTGAGGTCTATCCTGAGGCCTTGTCTAAGGTGGAACCTGAGCTGAAGCCTAATCTGAGACCTGGTCTGAGGTCTGGCTCTAGGTCTGGCTTGAGGTCTGGGCTGAGGTCTGGCCTGAGGCCAGCTCTGTGGCCTGCTCTGAGGCCTTGTCTGAGGCCTTGTCTGAGGCCTGGCCTGAGGTCTGGCCTGAGGTCTGGGCTGGTCTGACCCGAGGCCTGGAATGGTCTGGCCGAGGCCTGGCCTGAGGTCTGGCCTCAGGCCTGGTCTGAAGTTTGGCCTGAGGTCTGGCCTGCTTGATGGGGTTCTGGGAGTTCTTCTACTCCTCAAGCACGGCCCGAGGCCAGGCTTGACTTTTGAGAGTTTGGTCCACTAGGCTGTTGCTTGGAGCGGCCTGCAGGCTCACATACCCACCACAGCCCAGTTGGTCCAGCACTCCTTGGAGGAAGCAATCTAGTTTCCTCTTGAAGATGTCCACGGTTGTTCCGGCAATATTTCTTATGCCCGCTGGGAGGACGTTGGACAATCGCAGACCTCTGATGTTTATACAGTGTTCTCTGATTGTGCCTATGGCACCTCTGCTCTTCACTGGTTCTATTCTGCATTTTCTTCCATATCGTTCACTCAGTATGTTCTTATTTTACTGTGTAGATTTGGGACCTGGCACTCCAGTATTTTCCATGTGTATATCATTTGGTATCTCTCTCGTCTCGTTTCTAGCGAGTACATTTGGAGAGCTTTGAGACGATCCCAATAATTTAGGTGCTTTATTGCGTCTATGCGTGCCATATATGTTCTCTGTATTCCCTCTATTTCAGCAATCTCCCCTGCTCTGAAGGGGGGAAGCGAGTACTGAGCAATACTCAAGACGGGACAACACAAGTGACTTGATGAGTACAACCATCGTGATGGGATCCCTGGATTTGAAAGTTCACGATATCCATCGTATCATTTTTCTGGCTGCCGCAATATTTGCTTGGTTATGCTCCCTAAACGTTAGGTCGTCGGACATCATTATTCCCAAATCCTTGACATGCTGTTTTCCTACTATGGGCAGATTCAATTATGTTTTGTACCCTGTATTATGTTTCAGATCCTCATTTTTGCCGTACCAGAGTACCTGGAATTTATCACTGTTAAACATCATGTTATTTTCTGCTGCGCAATCCTGAAAAGGCCTGGGCCAGGCCTGAGGCCCGGTCTGGCCCTAAGCCTGGTCTGGCCCAAGGCCTGCCAGTCTGGCCACCACTCCCCACCCCAACTCCTCTACCGCTAACATTCTACAACCACCCCCCCCCTCCCACACCGGACTACCAGTGACCGGCCCCTCCCTCCCTCCCCCTACCACCGGCGGCCCGACAACGGCCCCTCCTCTTGTCAGTTTGTTGAGAAAATTATGTGATTTTGCTTGACTGGATTCATTAATGCTCAAATTCGTAGCATTTTTATTCCAAATTGTTTGTAAATGATTGTTCTATCAAATGCCAAAGTGAAAATTAATTCATAATACTGTAAATGAATTGTTTATGAATATTTATATAGACTGATACATTTGGCTTATGGAAATCCTGGCCAATACATCATATTTGCAGCCACCAATAACCATCACATAGTTATGATTTTGATATGGAATTGTTTACCAATGACTGTTCTATCATGTGCCATGTTCAAAATAATAAATACATAATAAATAGATTTTCTGTGAATATTGTTTAGTTGATAGTGGATGTAGGACCTCTGTTATTTTCACATTAAGGGGAGGGACAGCCTGGGGCCGACAGGTAGAATGAATTCCGCGGTGAAATAACCAGCCTCACCTCATATAGTTCTTTCAAGTGAAAACACACTGTACATCATCATGTATATATTTTTGGTTACAGATTTTGTTTAGTAATATTATTAGGATAATAAAAAATAATAAAAATACTTGTTTCATGACTCCTTTATTGTATTAGATGGAAATTCTCCAGGCTATCTCTGGCTGGCAATCTACTGCCACCTACAGAAGAATCTCTTAGGGAGGGAGGGAGGCAGTGAATGTGGGCAGGACAGAGAAAGTGAGCAGCAGTGAGAGTGACTCCCTCCCTTCATGATTCCCTCCCTTCCTGGTGGTGGTGTACAACGAGTGTTAGGCCGCTGATCCAGCCAAATATCCGCTAGTTCGGCTTCCATGGACATTTTGGCCGGAGAGGGAGATATCTTTATCCGGCCACGATTTTTGCCAAATGAGGGCGTTTTTCTGGATTGGCGGATTCCGGATTAGTGGGTTTCTACAGTATTTTGGTATGGTGGAAACGAGGAGCTTAAACAAAACAGGGTACAGGATGCAAACAGACCTACTCGTTGAAGGAAAGCGACAGGTAAAAGACCTGGGAATTATGATGTCTGACAACCTGACATTTAGTGAACATAACTGAGCAAATATAGTGGCAGCCAGGAAAATGGTAGGATGGTTTATGAGAACGTTCCAGGGACCAGCAATGCTAATACTATTTAAATCACTAATGCTGTCCCATCTTAAGTATTTCTTGGTACTCACTTCCCCTTACAGACCAGGAGAGATCTCTGAATTAGAGGAAATACACAGAATAAATACGGCATACATAGAAATGATAAAACATCTAAATAAATTACTGGGACCGTCTCAAAGCTTTTAAAATGCACTCTTTGGAAAGGAGAAGAGAAAGGTATCAAATACATGGAAGATACTTGAAGGCCAGATCCCAAATTTGCACAGTAGAATAACAACATACTGGAGCGAAAGGTATGGAAGGAAATGCAGAATAGAACCAGTGAAGAGTAGAGGTGCTCTAGACACAATCAGATTGCACTGTCTAAACATTAGGGGTCCACAGCTGTTCAACACCGAATTAGAAATATTGCCAGAACGAAGGTGGATGTATTCAAGAGGCACATGGACAGGTTCTTGCAAGTAGTGCCGGACCAACCAGGCTATAGTGGATATGTGGGCCTGCAGGCTGCTTCAAGCAACAGCCTGTTGGACCAAGTTATCACAAGTCAAGCCAGACCCCAGGTCGGGCTCGGGGAGTAAAAGAACTCCCAAAACTCTCTCCAGGTACTCCAGGTACCATATCAGAGATAAACGATAATGATACTATTAAGTCTATCAGAAAAGATAAAAACAATCACCATAGCACCGGACTGATGCTCACTAAACTCGCTTATCCCAGTGATAAAAGACAACACCAACATTAATATACTAGTTAATGAAAATATTTTGATTAATACACTCACAATCACTGGTTATTGACATCAACATGATAAACACACACACTGGTAATACAGTAAGAATAAAATTGTCCTTACCATCATTAATGGGCAGAAGTTGTGTTTGCTATCGTCCTGGGTAGCCGAGCAGAGACTGGAAGCAGTATTACCTATTAGGGCAAAATAAAACAAATTTAAGGTTTCTATGACAAAAATTTTCCCACCAAAACATAGTAAATGTTTAGAAAAATTAAATAATTTTGTTTAGGTATTGTGCTTTGAGCAAAAGTAAGGAGGGTGAGCAGGAGTAAGGAGGGTGGGCAGGAATAAGGAGGGTGAGCAGGAGTAAGGAGGGTGGGCAGGAATAAGGAGGATGGGCAGGAATAAGGAGGGTGGCCAGGAGTAAAGAGGGTAGTCAGGAATAAGGACGATGGGCAGGAGTAAGGAGGGTGGGCAGGAATAAGGAGGATGGACAGGAATAAGGAGGGTGGGCAGGAATGGGGAAGGGGGGTTATGGGCGGGTTCTCGACTGCCTCCCCTACCCTCTCTAATAGCCTACATAATGCAAACCATGTGCATTAACCCTTAACCCTTCCACTGCTCAGGGGTCCTGAGGACATTTACACGCATGTGTGCAAGAAAAAAAATTCTAACAAATTATTTCGTCTTCTTAAAATGTTAATACTGTACTAGTATGTGTTCCCTGAGCACGGGAAAAAAAAATAGTAGGTGACATTTTGGCCACAATTGAACGAGGAAGTTTGGCAAAAAGTGGGCGTTGACAGAGCGGTCGTCAGAGCCAGTCAGCGTCACCCGCGCTGACAGGTGGGAGTTGCCGCAAAGATATTATCACTTAATTATTTCTATGTCTCTGAATGATTTTTTCTTAGTTTTTTGCCGTAATATTATTCAATAGTGTGTATTGTAATATATTTATATAATAAAAATAATGAATAATCGCTATACTCAAAAGTATGATGTGCATATTAGTGATTCAATTATGTTCATAAAACAATAAACAAATAGTTTCACTGCTATTACACTCTATACACAGGTTATATATAAGTATCTGCATGTTTTGTGCACCATAACGAACCACTAAGTTGGTATTGAGAGTCGAAAAGCAACAAGGAGTGACCGCCACACACCAGCCAGCCACTCGCTGCCACTCCCTCAACAGCGCCTCACTCGCCCACTTTTTCCTCCCACCATCCTGTTTTATGTTTTATTCAAAATATAGAGACATTATATATAAGAATCAACATGTTTTGTTCACCACAACTGTACAGATAAGCTGATATAGTTAGCTCAGGCACTACAAGTTGTCGCTATACACACAGTCAGCTGGCGGCTCCCTCACTCATTCAAGTTCACACGCACTAAACTCTCTCCCCCAACAATACCATTTGTGGTGTTATTACACTATATACAGACGTTTTATATATAAGTATGTATATATTTTGTTCACCACAACTGTACAGCTAAGCTGATATAGTTAGTTCAGGCACTACAAGTTGTCGCTATACACACAGTCAGCTGGCGGCTCCCTCACTCATTCAAGTTCACACGCACTAAACTCTCTCCCCCAACAATACCATTTGTGGTGTTATTACACTATATACAGACGTTTTATATATAAGTATGTATATATTTTGTTCACCACAACTGTACAGCTAAGCTGATATAGTTAGCTCAGGCACTAAGAGTCGTCGCTATACACACAGCTGGAGGCTCCCTCACTCATTCAAGGTCACACGCACTAAACTTTCTCCCCCAACAATACTGTTTGCAGTGTTATTACCATTTCTTGACGGTATCTTGAGATGATTTCGGGGGTTTTTAGTGTCCCCGCGGCCCGGTCCTCGACCAGGCCTCCACCCCCAGGAAACAGCCCGTGACAGCTGACTAACACCCAGGTACCTATTTTGCTGCTAGGTAACAGGAGCATAGGGTGAAAGAAACTCTGCCCATTGTTTCTCGCCGGCGCCTGGGATCGAACCCAGGATCACAAGTCCAGCGTGCTGTTCGCTCGGCCGACCGGCTCCCCATATATACACATATTATATATATAAGTATCTACATGTTGTATGCACTGTAACTGTACACCTAAGCTTGTAGAGTGCCCAAAGAGCATAGTGACCACCCTCTAAACAGCTAGACAAATTATGCAGACGACATCACCTCCATCACCCAAATGGCTCCACCCAGCATAATCCTTTTGCTGTTATTACACTAATGCACACATTATATATAAGTATCTACATTTGTGTTCACCATAGAGAACCACTGAGCTGGTATGGTGAATGCAGACAATAACAGGTGGCCACACAGTCAGTAAACGATGCTATCTCCATTCTTCTATCAGCATCACTCGTCCCACAGTGCTAATTATTACAACAATCCTGCTATTATCACAACCCTGGTTATTTATATTACAGTCAGGGGTCATCTGTAATATTGTCATCGCTAAATAATAGCAATTATATATTTATTTTGACATTTTTTGGTAATGCTGTGGTCACAAGCTGAACATCAATGCTGTTCGCTCATGCTGCGTGCAGCAGCCTTGGTTGCTCCAACAGTACTGTGCCTCTCACACCTGAGTATATTGCCCACGATTTTTTTTTTTTAAATGGCGTCTTGTTACAAGAGCCCTGAGGAAGCTAATGTGAACCCCGTGTAGCCGCGGGCCATTTGAATCGGGCCTGGCACCCTATGGCGTATATGTACGTCATGCGCACCGTGGGACATGGCGTATATATACCCCATGCGCAGTTTAAGGGTTAAGCTGCTACAGCCTGGGCTGTAAAAGCTGGGCCTGGGAAAAAATATTTTAATTATGTGAAAATTAATATTAAATGTTAAAACAAATCTCCAACTTATTGGCTTAAGCGTCATCGCAATGTTTTCAGAAATGTACTTTAGACAATTTTAACAAGGAGAATATTTTGTTGATAAGGAGAACAGCTCCTATTAACTTGAACTAAGGGATAATGCAGTAATAAAGAGATGCAAGCACTTGTCCAATGTACAAAGAAGAATAGTAGCAAGAAGTGTCCACAAAGTGGATATGCAGCTGGTGCCTGTATAGTAATACAGTACATAATAATACCAATAATAATATGTTATTATGCTCTATTTTGTTATATATCATAAAAATGTATTGCCTAATGTTAATATGCTATTATATTTTTAACACTTTAATTAATAACTGCGCAACGCGCATGCAGGCCCACATCTGGGGTGCGCTCGGGACAGGATGCAACTCGTGCATCCTGTCCCAAGCACCCTACCGGCCCCGGGGATGTACACCACGGGAGACCAGGGAATGATGCCATCACGCACGAACTTACGGACCCCATAGCAGCCAAAGTACGTACAATTTCGACCTTCTGTTACTATACCCATACTCAGGGAAGGGTTTTTGACACTTTTAAAACAGAAAAGAATTTTTTCTAGAGGTTTTATTTCCTGCGCACTAGGGAAGGGGGGGGTTCATATTTGGATGCCGCGCAGTTAAGGGGTTAATGTTCAAAAAATAATTTTTTTTGGGGGGGGGGGGATTTTTTTTCTCGTCTCTTTTTGGTTATTATCTGATTTTGGTGTAACCTCCTGGAGAATGCATACCCATCCCTAACTATGTCATGATAGAATGAAATTGGTCATCAAATAAATCGGTCACAACTGGCAGAACTTGGGACTTCAAATTTTTTTACCGAGTGTTTCACAGATTTCAAATTCTATTTTCTGTCTCTTTTAGGCGGTTTTGATGATTAGGGACCAGATTAGGGCTTTGTCACCTTTATAAAGTACAGTATAAATTTTTATCCCCTAAATCATTATAATTATCCCTATATTTTTTGGGGGGGAGGTTATCTTGAGATGATTTCAGGACTTTAGTGTCCCCGCGGCCCGGTCCTCGACCAGGCCTCCACCCCCAGGAAGCAGCCCGTGACAGCTGACTAACACCCAGGTACCTATTTTACTGCTAGGTAACAGGGGCATAGGGTGAAAGAAACTCTGCCCATTGTTTCTCGCCGGCGCCTGGGATCGAACCCAGGACCACAGGACCACAAATCCAGCATGCTGTCCGCTCGGCCGACCAGCTCCCCACCCCCCAGGAGGGGGGGGGTATTTTTTTCTTAACGTCATTCCAACACATATTGACCTACAACTTTCACATATTCGAGTATGAATGCCAAACAACGTTTATTAAAACATATAACTAAATTAATGAGTTAGATCTACCTTATTCATTGTTGATAACTTCAACTTCAATTATCTCTAAAACTAGAGTTTCATCTTTGAGTCAGCTTAAAAAAATCCAGTTTCTTACCGATTCTCACCATTTTTACAAATAATGTGGACAGCTGTCTGTTCTACAATCCTATTAGAATGGATTTTTCACAAACCCTAAACGTTTGGAGACATCAATTTTTTTTTTAAATTTTGCGCATAATTCAGATGCCACACTGACAATTTTTTTTACAGTAAACTAAACTGAAAACATATCTTTTCTAAATCTATGAAAATGAAGATCATATACTATTCTGAGAGCATAATAACACCAAATGAACAATTGGTGTCAGTTTATATTCTTGCAGCTGATTTCAAAACCTGAAGTTTTCAATATTCAATTTTACAATTTTTTTATGTTCTTATTTTTCAAGTTACATTTGTGATCATTTAGACAAAGTTGCAGGATTTGCTAATATGCACAAAAAACTGGAAAGCATTAGAGCAAATTTGAGAAATTGAACTTTGCCATCAGGTTCTGTCGTATATGTATGCCATGCACAGCTTAAGGGTTAATACAGAACTGTACTGTATAAAATGCATAAAACTTCACACTAACAATATTTCTCTAATTATAACAATAATATTTTAAATAAAACAACTTGTAACAGTCAATAAGTACATCAAATTTTGAGAATACCTATAAAATAAGCACAGGTCATGTCAACGCGTTGGACCTGGATGAGATGGCTGGCACCATGTGCTTCTCCTCTTCCTGGGGTAAAAACGTCGGACTCGCATGCGAAGGATTTTCGTGATAAATTTGAACATTTTTACTGTTTGAACTCATTTAATCTGTCAAGATGTCTCAGAGCAGCATTCATGGTATTAAAGGTATAAAACAAGAGAAAATATTTGTCAATTGATTAGAAAGTTGACTTGATAGAGAAAGCAGAGCGTGGATACTCTGTTACTCAACTCGCCCAAGAATTCAACATTGGTAAAGCTACAATTTGTGATATAAAAAAGCAGAAGGATAATATTAAGAAATTCTTTGCTCAAACTGATGCAATAGGCAACAGGAAAAATTGAGGCCTGCTAAGTATACGAATTTGGACTCGTCTGTATTTAAATGGTTTACACAGCATGGTGTGAAAGGAATTGCTGTTTCAGTTGATTCTATTAGAAATGCAGCTGAAAGACTTGCTGTAAAGTTAAACATTGACAATTTCAAGGCTAGCACTGAATGGGTATGTCAATTTAAAGAAAGGTATGGCATCATTAACAAGAAAATTTGTGGCGAGGCATTAAGTGCAGATGTTGGAAGTGCTAATGCATATAAGCATAAACTTTCTCAGCACATTATATCTAATAATCTAAGCTGGTTTTATGTGTACAATGCAGATGTAACAGGCTTTAACTGGAAATGCCTTCAAAGAAACACTTTGACCTTCAGGCTTGAGAAGAGTATTCCTAGTTGCAAGGTAAAGAAGGAAAGAATTTCAGCATTATTGTGCTGTAACGCAGATGGCAGTCACCGAACAAAGTGCGCAATTGTTGGGAAATCTGCCAACCTCAGAGCATTGAAAAACTGCATGAACAGATTACCTGTCATCTACTACAACACAAAAAATGCCTGGTTCACACAGATTATTTTTGAGGATTGGTTCCAGAATCATTTTTGTAAAGAAGTAAAAAAGCAGCAGATCAATATGTGTAGAATTCATCCTGCTGAGGTAAAGGCAATGTTGTTGACTGACAATGCCCCAGCTCACCCCATTGCTAAATTAACATCGCCTGATGGCAAAATAACATGTATGGCTTTACCACCAAACACTACATCTGTAATACAGCCCATGGATTAGGGGTTATCTATGCTCTCAAAGGCTTTATAAAAGAGCTATGAATTCAGATATTATGGAAGTTCTGCTCTCTGAGGAAGACGAGATGCCTAATAAGGATAAGAAGGCTAGTAGAACACTAGAAAATTTCAAGAAATATTTAATTAAAGATGCAATTTACAACTAGGCCAAGGAATGGAGCGAGTTGAAGGTCACCACATAAAAGAATGCATGGAATAAAATTCTGAGTCCGGTACCTGGTTAGAATAAAGACGAAGATGACTATGATTTTGAGGGCTTTGATAATGTGATTTTTGAGACATTCAGAGATGCAGGTGAGGAAGATTTGCAACTTTCTGATGTGAGTGAGTGGTTAAATAATGATGCTGATGATCCAGGTTATGTTGAATTACCTGATAATATGATTATCCAGTGTGTTACTGGTAATAATGATGAGGATGTGGAAGAGGAAGATGACTGTGTTACCTATTCCATATGCTGCATCATTGCAAAAGGTTAATGACCTGCTTGATTTGGTTGCTGTAACTGATAATGAAGAACTGACAGATTATTACCTGCACCTAAAGGACATGAAAGATATTATAATGAAGCTCACAACAAAGAAACAAACTAAGATTCAAAAGTTTTTGGTACGGTTTCACAGTAGGCCTACAGGACCAGCACCCTGCACTAGCAAGGACTCACGATCCGAGGATGCCCAGGCAATTGGACCAGCACTAGCAAGGACTCGCCTCCTGAGAATGTCCAGGCAACTAGACCAGCACCCAGCACTAGCAAGGACTCACCTGCTGAGGATGCCCAGGCAACTGGACCAGCACCCAGCACTAGCAAGAACACACCTTCTAAGGATGTACAGGCCACTGGACCAGCACTAGCAAGGACACACCTTCTAAGGATGCCCAGGCCACTGGACCAGCACCCAGCACTAGCAAGGACTCACAGGCAACTGGACCAGCACCCATCACAAGCAAGGACTCACCTTCCGAGGATGCCCAGGCAACTGGACCAGCACCCATCACAAGCAAGGACTCACCTTCTGAGGATGCCCAGGCAACTAGACCAGCACCCAGCACTAGCAAGGACTCACCTTGCGTGCGTGAGGGCCAGAGACCAAAAGACACAAAAATGGAATCAATACAGGAAGAGGCTGAACCCCCAAACATACCAGCAATACAAAGATGCGAGAAACAACTACACGGCAGTGAGGAGAGAGGCAGAAAGAAATTTTGAAAAAGGGATTGCAGACAAATGCAAAACAGAACCAGGTCTGTACTATAAATTCATAAACAACAAATTGCAGGTAAAGGATAATATTCAGAGGCTGAAAATGGGAAATAGATTCACGGAAAATTAAAAGGAAATGTGTGAAACATTAAACGAAAAGTTCCAAAGTGTGTTTGTACAAAATGAAATCTTCAGGGAACCAGATACAATAAGAATTCCAGAGAACAACATAGAGTACATAGAGGTGTCCAGAGACGAAGTGGAAAAAATGCTCAAGGAGCTAAATAAGAACAAAGCAGTTGGTCCAGATGGAGTTTCACAATGGGTTCTGAGAGAATGTGCACCTGAGCTCAGCATTCCTCTTCAACTGATTTTTCAGGCATCCCTGTATACAGGAGTTGTAGCTGATGTGTGGAAAAAGGCTAACATAGTTCCAATCGACAAAAGTGGAAGCAGAGAAGACCCCCTTAATTATAGACCGGTATCATTGACAAGTGTAATAGTCAAAATATTGGAAAAAAATAACTAAAACTAAATGAGTAGAACACCTGGAGAGAAATGATATAATATCAGACAGACAGTATGGTTTTCGATCTGGAAGATCCTGTGTATCGAATTTACTCAGTTTCTATGATCGAGCAACAGAGATATTACAGGAAAGAGATGGTTGGGTTGACTGCATCTATCTGGACCTAAAAAAGGCTTTCGACAGAGTTCCACATAAGAGGTTGTTCTGGAAACTGGAAAATATTGCAGGAGTGACAGGTATGCTTCTAACATGGATGAAAAATTTTCTGACTGATAGAAAAATGAGGGCTGTGATCAGAGGCAATGTATCGGACTGGAGAAATGTCACAAGTGGAGTACCACAGGGTTCAGTTCTTGCACCAGTGATGTTTATTGTCTACATAAATGATCTACCAGTTGGTATACAGAATTATATGAACATGTTTGCTGATGATGCTAAGATAATAGGAAGGATAAGAAACTTAGATGATTGTCATGCCCTTCAAGAAGACCTGGACAAAAGTACATGGAGTGCCACTTGGCAAATGGAATTTAATGTTAATAAATGCCATGTTATGGAATGTGGAATAGGAGAACATAGACCCCACACTACCTATATATTATGTGAGAAATCTTTAAAGAATTCTGATAAAGAAAGAGATCTAGGAGTGGTTCTAGATAGAAAACTATCACCTGAGGACCACAAAGAATATTGTGCGAGGAGTCTATGCCACGCTTTCTAACTTCAGAATTGCTGTTAAATACATGGATGGCGATATACTAAAGAAATTGTTCACGACTTTTGTTAGGCCAAAGCTAGAATATGCAGCAGTTGTGTGGTGCCCATATCTTAAGAAGCACATCAACAAACTGGAAAAGGTGCAAAGACATGCTACTAAGTGGCTCCCAGAACTGAAGGGCAAGAGCTACGAGGAGAGGTTAGAGGCATTAAATATGCCAAAACTAGAAGACAGAAGAAAAAGAGGTGATATGATCACTACATACAAAATAGTAACAGGAATTGATAAAATCGATAGGGAAGATTTCTTGAGACCTGGAACGTTAAGAACAAGAGGTCACAGATATAAACTAGCTAAACACAGATGCCAAAGAAATATAAGAAAATTCACTTTCGCAAACAGAGTGGTAGACGGTTGGAACAAGTTAGGGGAGAAGGTGGTGGAGGCCAAGACCGTCAGTAGTTTCAAAGCGTTATATGACAAAGAGTGCTGGGAAGACGGGACACCACGAGCGTAGCTCTCATCCTGTAACTACACTTAGGTAATTACACTTAGGTAATTACCTGCTGAGGATACCCAGGCCACTAGACCAGCACCCAGCACTAGCCATAACTTACCTGGGAGTACCAATTGAGCTGTACAGCACAGTTCTAATGACATTAAATGTACAAAGTGTAGTTTATGATATAAGTGTACTGCAGTAGTGTGATTCTAGTGGTCTGTACTTTATGTACAGACTGTAGTGTATAATGTACATTTGTTAGAAAAGTTACTGTTCTTTAAACAATTTATATTCATATGTGTGGCACTCTGAGGATATTAAGGCTAACAAAGTTTGCACTACAAAACTCAACTGGTAGGGTAAGTACAGTACTGTAACGTGCAATATCAATTTATTTCATTGCAATTCAAATTCTTGGTTATTTAAATTTTTCAAAAGGCAAATGTGTACTGGCATATGTATTATTAATTTTTTTTTTTTTTTTTTTTTGGGGGGGGGGAGGGGGATGTTGGGGCCGGATTGATGGAATGAATTCCACGCTGAAATGAATCGGCTACGCCCCCATATAGTTCGTTCAAGCGAGGACACACTGTATTACTCATATAATTTCTACATTTACTGTCTACATTTAATGTCATTTAATTTCACACATTTCTTTGATAAAGTGTTTACTCGTGTCCTTTATGATCTTGGTTATTTGTAAGTGCTGGCCTCATTAACCTTAAATTATAGTGTGTTTATGTTACTCTATGTTCTGATATGTTCCGAGAAAATGTCATGAGCAGCAGTTCTAAAATACACCTTGTATTTCCATTCAGTAATTAATGTAAATAAACTACTGTACTGTTGCTAGAACTACTGACTCCGTAATGTAATAATCTATGCCAGTACTCTGACTATACTCTGTACCTGTAAAGTAAGGCTGTAAAGTACCTGTACATATTTTTTGTCAATTTTACTGTAAATTATCTACTTAAAATTATCTGTTAGTTTAAGGACTTCCCCGAAACTCTATGCGTGCTAATGGCTTTACAGGAATGTAAAATCAACTTCATTTCTATGTTCTCTCTTAACCCCCAATGTACCTTCTTGTATATAAATAAATAAATAAATGCTTGTCATCCTTATGTATCACCTTTGTATTAATTTGTTATTTTCCTTGAACATTCTCATTTTGTTAGCTTACTTCTCTTATAGTATTAAGTGTTTTACCCCATCACAACAATAATTAAAAAATTTCTATATTACTATTAATTTTGCCCGAAACGCTTTGCGTAATAGTGGCTTCATTAGTATGTGTAACTGCTGTCCCTTCAATTGAACAATACTCTTACTACACATAGAAATCACAATAGCGTGATGCATCAAATTTTTTTATTTATTTATTAAATTATTTAATTATTTATATACAAGGTACATTGGGTTTGTGAGAATACATAGCATGGTATTTACAATCTTGTAAAGCCACTAGTATGCGCAGCGTTTCGGGCAGGTCCTTAATCAAACAGATAATTTTAAGTAGGTAAATTCTAGCGGAATTGATAAAATAACAGATTCATTGCAAGAGAGAAAAAAAGTTAGATGAGAGAGATTAGTAGGAATATTAGAGCACATTGTTATATTAAAGTTCTGATTGCTTGCGTTGACAGCTTGATTGGAAATTTAAACGAAGATTAATAGGCACCATACAGCAAATTGAAAGCACATATAAGAAGACAGCAATGATAACAATGGTAAAGTTGTTTGGGTTGGGTACATGAAGATTGGGAGATTGGGTAGCACTAGATACATTGCAATTTTAAAGCAACAAGGTAAAAAAACTATGCAGATGAGATTAGGTACTTTTTAGTTTTGTTTTTGAATGATGCAAAAGTTGGACAGCTTTTCAATTCATTAGGGAGTGAGTTCCATAGACTAGATCCCATTATTTGCATAGATTGTGTGTGTACAGATTAAGTTTGACTCTGGGGATAACAAAGCGATATTTATTTCTGTTGTGGTGATAATGGGTCCTATTATATCTGTCCAGGGAGAGTTTCAGAACATGATTTGCATTTAAGAACAGGCCTTTGTAAATGTAGTTGACACAAAAGAATGTGTGGAATGAGATTATGTTTAGCATGTTTAGGGAGTTAAACAAGGGGGCTGAGTGTTGTCTGAAAACAGAATTTATTATTCTGATAGCAGATTTTTGCTGGGGGATGATGGACCTGAGGTGGTTTGCAGTGGTTGAACCCCATGCACAGATACCATAATTAAGATAGTGATAGATTAGTGCATAATATAGTGAGATGAGAGCAGAGTTAGGTACATAGTATCTGATTTTGGAGAGTATACCAACTGTTTTAGACTTTCTTAGTTATGTGTTGTATGTAGGTGCTGAAGTTGAGTCTCTTATCTAGGAATAGGCCAAAAAACTTTCCATCATTTCTATTACTAATGTTAACATTGTCTATGTGAAGCTGAATTGCATTTGTTGATTTGCTTCCAAATAAGATGTAGTAGGTCTTTTCTATGTTAAGTGTTAGTTTGTTGGTTGACATCCATAAGTGGACTTTTTTTTAGTTCATTATTAACAGCATTATTTAGTGTATGTGGGTTGGGGTTAGAGTAGATGAGGGTAGTATCATCAGCAAACAATATAGGTTTCAGAATGTTGGTGACATTAGGCAGACCAATGATGTATATAAGAAATAGGAGAGGTCCCAAGATGCTGCCCTGTGGCACTCCAATGGTTAGGTAAAGTAGGAGAGGATATATCATTGATGGCTACACATTGGTGTCTATCACTAAGATAGGATTGGATATAGTCCAGGGCATGGCCTCGGACTCCATAATGATGCAGTTTACACAAGAGGTAGTTGTGATTAACAGTATCAAAGGCCTTTTTCAGGTTAATGAAGAGTCCAGTCGTTAACTCATTTTTGTCAAGGGCTGAGTAAATTATATCAAGGAGACTAATAATTGCGTCGCTAGTACTCTTTTGGGAGTGGAAGCCAAACTGACAGGGGCCGGGTATGTCAAATTTTACGAGGTATGAGTAGAGCTGTTTGTAGATAATTTTTTCAAATATTTTTGATAGTATGGGTAGGTTTGATATGAACAAATTTGAAATGAGTTTGTTTGTTTGTTTCATTTCAAGTTTGATATGAACAAATCCACAAGAGCCGTGACGAGGGTTCGAACCTACGTCCGAGAGTGTGTAATGAAGTAAGGGCAAAGAGGTAGAACAGATTATTGACAGAGCTCAGGTGCATGGGGGAATTGTGTAAAAACCTGGTTTGTGTCTCGGAGAGACTGCAAGATCTGTGGTAGGTCAAGTTGATTTCTCGGTTGCAATTATTATCCGTGTCATAGCTCAGTCGATTAACCACCATGCTGCGCCGAGTTTATTGTGAAATTCCCCCTGTGCGCATGAAATAAAGTGCTCCCAAAAATTCATTTTTTCTTTGTAAAATGATAAATTCCCTTCCCTGAACATGTCTGTGAGGAGATGGTTCACCAGCTCACTTACAATAGTGCTCTTATGCCTGTGGAGGCCAGTACACTTGTTAAGTGTGCGGACTTAAGCTTGGTAACCAGCAACCGAAACATCTAGTGTTTGGGCTCATGTGAGAGCCCCATTCATCAGCAGTCCAGAAATGTTACCCTGGCCGGAGTAGCACATCTGTGGACAGAGATATGCCGATAGCATCATCTCATAGCATGATGATATGAGAGTAGAAGAGATATAGCAGAGATATGCCGATAGCAGAGATATGCCGATAGCAACCAGGAGGCCTGGTCGACGACCGGGCCGCGGGGACACTATGCCCCAGAAGCACCTCAAGGTAACCTCATTGTATGGCTTGAGCGAGACTCAACTTTGCGCGGGAACAGCTAGGCCCCAGGCGTGGGGTGAGCTGTGGGCCTCCCGCGCGCTAGCCAGTCATCGTCATGGAAACAGCTGCCATCTTAGTAAACATCTTGAGCCGCCATGTTGGTCGGCCATCTTGGAGTTGCCCTAGGGGCTGTGCTACACCATCGCTGATTGGTTGAGAGGGGTAGGCCGCTGTATGCCTTCCTCTCATTGGTTATTTCGAGGAGGACGCGGGAATTGCGGGTGTAAGTGTCATTCTGAACATAGCTGCCACTTTGTCAAGATGCTCTCTGTACTCAATTCGGCCAAATTGAGTATAGGGCGTCGTGGTGGGTTGATTACTCAACTGCTTCACCTCCTGCTTCATCGACGACGGGGGTCGTCACAGAATCCGGCCGAAGTTGTTGCTTGGATTGGAGAAAGACATTGTGTACAGTGGGTAGAGGTACAGTGATCTGGGATTGTGGGGTAATGTGCATACGAGCAGTAACAGACTTGTAGATCCCATACCAGTGATTATTAATAATACCTGCTAGTACTCTGTAGCAGTCGATGGGAACGGGGAAATTCGTGTCAGAGTTTTAAGGCAGATTTCCCATGTTTGTGTAAGATGCTATCGTTGTGCGCATCACCTGGGTACGAACGCCTCGCTTTACCGGTGGGTCGAGGGTGCGAACTGAGCCGTGTTGTGAGGGGAGGGGTTCGAGTGCGCGCCAATTGTTCGTAAAATACCACGTGATGTACTATCACCGCCTACGCCACCTACTACTGCCGTGACTGAGGCAGCCACCCGTAGCGGGGTGCCTGATGTATGGGAATGGTGTGTAAGCCGGCAGTATGAATGAGTAAATACCTATGTGTGTATTTCTGGTGATCAGTTAGTCTCTTAAATCTTGAATTCGAAGTCAGGTGTTCCGTCCACATTGTCACGCAGCACCTGTGGAGGTGAAGTGAAGTGTGGACGAGGAGATAATCACCCTTTATTGTCATCTTGTCAGTCCAGAGGGACTTGCGTCTTGTGTACACAGACGTACAGTGTACTCACCTAGTTGTACTCACCTAGTTGTGTTTGCGGGGGTTGAGCTCTGGCTCTTTGGTCCCGCCTCTCAACCGTCAATCAACAGGTGTACAGATTCCTGAGCCTATCGAGCTCTGTCATATCTACACTTGAAACTGTGTATGGAGTCAGCCTCCACCACATCACTTACTAATGCATTCCATTTGTCAACCACTCTGACACTAAAAAAGTTCTTTCTAATATCTCTGTGGCTCATTTGGGCACTCAGTTTCCACCTGTGTCCCCTAGTACGTGTGCCCCTTGTGTTAAATAGACTGTCTTTATCTACCCTATCAATCCCCTTCAGAATCTTGAATGTGGTGATCATGTCCCCCCTAACTCTTCTGTCTTCCAGCGAAGTGAGGTTTAATTCCCGTAGTCTCTCCTCGTAGCTCATACCTCTCAGCTCGGGTACTAGTCTGGTGGCAAACCTTTGAACCTTTTCCAGTTTAGTCTTATCCTTGACTAGATATGGACTCCATGCTGGGGCTGCATACTCCAGGATTGGCCTGACATATGTGGTATACAAAGTTCTGAATGATTCTTTACACAAGTTTCTGAATGCCGTTCGTATGTTGGCCAGCCTGGCATATGCCGCTGATGTTATCCGCTTGATATGTGCTGCAGGAGACAGGTCTGGCGTGATATCAACCCCCAAGTCTTTTTCCTTCTCTGACTCCTGAAGAATTTCCTCTCCCAGATGATACCTTGTATCTGGCCTCCTGCTCCCTACACCTATCTTCATTACATTACATTTGGTTGGGTTAAACTCTAACAACCATTTGTTCGACCATTCCTTCAGCTTGTCTAGGTCTTCTTGAAGCCTCAAACAGTCCTCTTCTGTTTTAATCCTTCTCATAATTTTAGCATCGTCCGCAAACATTGAGAGAAATGAATCGATACCCTCCGGGAGATCATTTACATATATCAGAAACAAGATAGGACCGAGTACAGAGCCCTGTGGGACTCCACTGGTGACTTCACGCCAATCGGAGGTCTCACCCCTCACCGTAACTCTCTGCTTCCTATTGCTTAGATACTCCCTTATCCACTGGAGCACCTTACCAGCTACACCTGCCTGTCTCTCCAGCTTATGTACCAGCCTCTTATGCGGTACTGTGTCAAAGGCTTTCCGACAATCCAAGAAAATGCAGTCCGCCCAGCCCTCTCTTTCTTGCTTAATCTGTGTCACCTGATCGTAGAATTCTATCAAGCCTGTAAGGCAAGATTTACCCTCCCTGAAATGGTGATGGTGAGTGTGTGTGTGTGTGTGTGTGGGTACACACGGGAACAGAGTATACATAGATTAGCCACGGACAGAGAGGATGTCCATGTAATAATTATATTCCATTGTGATAATTAAAGCATTTTTGATCGTCCGTGGGATGGAGTGATATCATTTCCATGTGTAGTCTTGCAGGTGTGGAATTCCAACACTGAGCGCTCAGGTTAATGTGTAACGTCAGTGATTCCTGGCAATGATTATTATGGAGTGTACCACAGTGTGGTCTTAATTTCTTGTATTGTTCCCAGGGATGTGACAAGTGTGATTTATATATATATATATATATATATATATATATATATATATATATATATATATATATATATATATATATATATATATATATATATATATATATATATATATATGTATTGTGGTTGCAGTATTAACATAATTTTGGTAGAATTTGGTGAGTGACGAGGCTGTCTGGAGAGACCGCCATCGCTCTGTCGAGTAACGTAACTCTCGAGAGTGTTTATCGGCATGCGGGATCGATAAATCACTCACCCATGTGATTTAAGGAGTGCGAGATCTCCTTAGTGTTCCCAATAACGTTTGATAACTGTAGGCTACATGTGTCAGCAGTAATTATATATATATATAATCGTAGTGTCACGGTGCCTAGTGTTATTGTGTTATTTACTGTGGTGATTGCAATGTGTGGACCTATGTTCTAGGGGTTATTGAGAGCACTGGGGTCATTTGCAACAGGAAGTAAGTGTGTGCAGTATTCTAATATTTGGAAATTATAGTACTTGCCGAGTATGTTATTGCAAAGGGGTTGTTATTTGATGGTGATTGTTGCTAGAGTTGAGCAATCACCGTATGTGATTGCAGTTCAGTAAAGTCATTGTGGGGCAGTGTTCTAGAGGGTTCATGTCCTGTATATTATTTTACTAGGTTCTGCAGAATTGTCATTGCAACCGCATTGTAACGTAAATCACTGTGATTTGTTAGTGTGATTTGTCATTGTCGTGGGTGAACTCGGCTGTAGACGAGTACTTGGGTACACATGTATTCTCCTGTTTATCTGGTAGGACATCGAAGTCCAGTATTCAGTGAGGTGATGCGAGGCAATTAATATAACGTAACCAAGGGAACGCCCATTGCTGTAAGAGAATTTGTTCTTTGACAATTTGAGTAACGTAGAATACGTTTGGGTTAATTTACTTTCCTGCAAGCAGCTTCGGTAGTCTCAAGGAGCCTAGCCGTCAGCCGGATAAGAATTAGAGAAATGAAAATATTCTAGATCTGGTCTTTACGAACAATGAAGACATTATCAGAGACATTACAATATCAGATACCACATACTCAGATCATAAGCTCATTGAAGTGCAAACGACCATCAATACTCAGAATAGACCTAAAATGTTGATAAAGCGAGAGGGGCTATTCAGTAAATTCAATTTTAATAATAAATGGATAGACTGGGAGATAATAAACAGGAAACTTACAAACATTCCATGGGAAACTGTTCTAAGTAATACAAGTCCTACAGAAGGAATAGAAAAACTGACTTCGGAAGCGTATCAAGTCTGTCTGAAACATGTTCCTTGAGGAAAGCCAGAAAGAGATCCAACATAGAAAGAGAACGCAGACGACACTACAAACGCAGGAAAAAAATAACGGAACTGATTATGCAGACACAAATTTCCTGTCAAAGAAGGATTAATTTAAATAGGGAGATTGAAGAAATCGAGCGAAAATTGAAACACTCATATGAAACTGAAGAAAGGCAGTTAGAACAGAAAGCAAATCAGGAATAAAGAAAAGTCCAAAATATTTCTTCACATATGCGAAATCAAAAGCAAAAACCACTGCCAGTATTGGACCTATTCATACAAGTGAAGGTTCATACACGGAGGATGACAAAGAAATTAGTGAAATCCTAAAAAAGCAGTACGAGGACATGTTTAGCACTTCAATAAACATGAAAGTGGAAGATCCAGACAATTTCTTTATGCGGGATATTCAAACCCCTGTAAACATAACTGATATCAACACGAGCGCACTAAATTTTGAAAGAGAAATTGAAAACATGCCCATGCACTCAGCCCCAGGTCCAGACTCATGGAATTCAATATTTATAAAGAAATGCAAAGTGCCGGTAGCACAGGCACTCAGTATAGTGTGGAGGAAGAGCTTGAACACGGGGGAGATACCAGATGCACTTAAAGTAGCAGACATAGCCCCTCTACACAAGGGAGGGAGCAAAGCATTGGCAAAGAATTATAGACCAGTTGCACTAACATCGCACATCATAAAAGTATTTGAGAGAGTGATTAGGAGTCAGGTCACCAATTTCATGGAGACCAATGACCTTCACAACCCAGGCCAACATGGATTTCGAGCGGGAAGATCGTGCCTCTCACAGCTACTTGAGCACTACGACAAAGTCACTGAGGCATTAGAAGAAAAACAGAATGCTGATGTGATATACTCGGACTTCGCAAAGGCTTTCGATAAATGTGACCATGGCGTGACAGCACCCAAAATGAAGTCAATGGGAATAACCGGTAAAGTAGGACGATGGATACTCGGTTTTCTGTCAAACAGGACTCAGCGAGTAACGGTCAACCATATAAAATCTAGTCCAAGTGCAGTTAAAAGCTCTGTACCTCAGGGTACAGTCCTTGCACTGCTGCTTTTCCTTATTCTTATATCAGATATAGACAAAAATACAAGTCACAGCTTCGTATCATTCTTTGCAGATGACACAAAAATCAGTATGAAAATTACCTCGGCTGAAGACATTGAAAAACTTCAAGCTGATCTTAATAAAGTTTTCGAATGGGCATCAGAAAATAACATGATGTTTAACAGTGATAAATTCCAGGTACTCAGGTACGGTAAAAATCAGGACCTTAAACATAATACAGAGTACAAAACACAATCAAATGTACCCATAGTAGGAAAACAGCATGTAAAGGATTTGGGAATAATAATGTCTGACGACCTAACGTTTAAGGAGCATAACCAAGCAAATATTGAACAGCCAGAAAAATGATAGGATGGATTACGAGAACTTTCAAATCCAGGGATCCCATCACAATGGTTGTACTCTTCAAGTCACTTGTGTTGTCCCGTCTTGAGTACTGCTCAGTACTCACTTCCCCCTTCAGAGCAGGAGAGATTGCTGAAATAGAGGGAATACAGAGAACATATACGGCAAGCATAGACGCGATAAAGCACCTAAATTATTGGGATCGTCTCAAAGCCCTCCAAATGTACTCACTAGAAAGAAGACGAGAGAGATATCAAATAATATACACCTGGAAGATACTGGAGGGCCAAGTACCAAATCTACACAGTAAAATAACAACGTATTGGAGTGAACGACATGGAAGAAAATGCAGAATAGAACCAGTGAAGAGCAGGGGTGCCATAGGCGCAATCAGAGAACACTGTATAAACATCAGAGGTCCCCGGTTGTTCAACACCCTCCCAGCAAGCATAAGAAATATTGCCGGAACAACCGTGGACTTTTTCAAGAGGAAACTAGATTTATTCCTCCAAGGAGTGCCGGACCAACCGGGCTGTGGTGGGTATGTGGCCCTGCGGGCCGCTCCAAGCAACAGTCTAGTGGACCAAACTCTCACAAGTCAAGCCTGGCCTCGGGCCGGGCTTGGGGAGTAGAAGAACTCCCAGAACCCCATCAACCAGGTATCAACCAGTATTGTCTGTCGTAATTAATGGTCAGTGGGCCGGGTAATTGACGTGTTTCAGGAAGTCAAAATAATTAACCTCGATCCTTGTTTGATCGACTCACACGAATGCTTCATTGTTCCATTAACGTAACGTCATTATTTATCTGTCCGGAAGTACTGGCACTTGATTGACTCGTGGGAGGAGTAACGTCATTTTAGAATAACGTAAACGTGGAGCTAATTACTGTTATTAGCCACCTGAATTGGTCTGAGTATGGAAGGCTTAGACGGAATTCATACCTTAATGTAAATTGCTGAGCCAGTGTGAAAGGTTGCGTATTTTTATTGTTTAATTATTGATCTTGAGGATAATAATTAATTACTCTAAAGCTAATCACGAGTGATTACCGTTCTCTTAGCACTTTGGACATTGTAAATCAGAGTTTACCATCGCTGAGTGATTAGTAACTGATTAACGTAAATTAACGTAACTAGTAAAGAGATTAATCAGCTGTCTGGTAGTACAGGGATTAATTAATGGGATTTTCTCACTGAATGCTCGACAGGTAGAGTGTTGTGTAATTTCTGCGTTACTAGTGACAGTTGTAAGAGTTATTAAATTAACGTAAATGCTATTTTGTTATTAACGTAAATGTTATTGTGTTATTAACGTAAATCAATTGTTATTGATTGTTGATCATCCGTGGTACGGAGTGTTAACGTAAGGATTAATTTGAGGAAGGTTTGCTGGAGTTGCCAGTGAACCCATTAGTTATTGTTGTCATTGAAAGACTATTGATTTGATTGCATTGCATCCGCCATTGCAGGTGTAGACTGCACTGAGGCGTAGAACAGTTATTAGGTTACTGGAGACGTGTTTCAAAACCCACTGTGTCATTTGTTGTAATTGTGATTATAGATCTGTTAGTTCTTTTTTCTTGATTGATGCCTCTGTGCTCACGCTTATGTTCGAGTTAGTTCATTATGCAGTTCGAGGGGCTGGTGTCTAGCTGTCATTGATAGTGTCACAGGAAGGATTTCGAGTAACGTCATTGACATTTCTTTTTGTTTTGTTGTAGTAGTTAGTACTTTATTGAATAAACTAAGTTGTTATGGTTAACACTGTCTTTTCGTTACACCCCACACACTATTATTGTTATGCATGTGTTCTTCACACTCGACTAATAAAATTGAGACCGATTCTGAGTTTTGGACCAAATATACGGCACCACATAACAATAAATTATTGTTGTGAGAGCCCAGGACCTACTCGTTAGATTCGCTTCAGCGATTGGCGAAGGTCGACGACCAAGTGGAGGGGATTTCAATTTTCATTGGGGTCTCGGCATTTGCTCGCGCCTAGTCAATTGTTCATACATGGTCCCAAAGTGAGGAATGAGCTGCTTACTACACTGGTGTATTAGCTAAGCAAGTCCTTCCTCAGGCGACCTAATTGAATATCACGACAGGAATAAAGGTTAAAGAATAAAGAAAATTCTTAGAAATTTTCCGAGCTCAATTCCTTATAACAATTTCATTTATTCCACCACTTAAAACTCTCACAATATCTATGTAAAAATAAATACCAAATTCCACTTACTTTGGCTCTGGGGATGTGGACAAGGTGCGTTGTGATGTCATCAGGGGCTGGTCGCCCGTGCGTGACACGCCCAGACACGGTCGCGCGGGCCATTCAAGCACCAGATGTTGGCACAAATATATTTTCAATTATCTGTTTTATGTATTTCCAATTTGGTTTTATTTGTTTTTTTTTTTATCGTATACCTGGTTGATACCTGGATGATGGGGTTCTGGGAGTTCTTCTACTCCCCAAGCCCGGCCTGAGGCCAGGCTTGACTTGTGAGAGTTTGGTCCACCAGGCTGTTGCTTGGAGCGGCCCGCAGGCCCACATACCCACCACAGCCCGGTTGGTCCGGCACTCCTTGGAGGAATAAATCTAGTTTCCTCTTGAAAATGTCCACGGTTGTTCCGGCAATATTTCTTATGCTTGTGTGCATATATGATGCATATTTGTATCCTTTACAATATGTATACAGCAGAATGTTCATAATGTTCCATGAAACTGTGATACATGTGTCAGTAATGTGTCCACAATAAATGTTTATTGTCGCAATATTACGTGTTAAAAATTCACTAAAATTACAATATGTACAGTTTCACACACTATTTACACAGTAACACACTGTATTACACACTCAGTACTTCGGAAGTGAGTAATAATCAATGAAGTAGTCCAGGGTACACAGCGCAACTTCGCTCTCGTTGCACCAGGTACAGATAGAATTTCGCTTCCTGTTTCTTTGTTCTGTGTGCTTGCAAATAACGCACTCATGTACACCCTTGGCATTAGTACCTGTAGGTAGTATGTAGCCAAGCTTGTAAAATGTAAGGTAGTCTTGAAAAGATTACAGGGAAAGATCAATTTGTAAGGTAGTCGTGAAAAGATCCCCTTGTAAGGTCCCACACAAGAAGAGATTCAGCCAGCCTCAAAGAGTGTCCGTCAGTAAAGAAGAGATTCAGCTATTCTTGAAAATATCTATGGAAAACACCACCATGGAAGCCGCTAACACTGCTCATCTATGCTACTTGTATCAGATGCATCATCACTGAATGCAGAAAACGATTCATCTATGTATCATCTAAATAAATTGGAGATAGCATAGATGGGCAAGGGTGGCGCTCAGAGCTACAACTGGATACGCTCGCTGTATGGTCCTCATAGGTGCTGTATCACTTGCATCTGATCTTTGTGTTAGGTCCTATTGCGTCTAGCTTCACCAATATTATGACCCTTATATTCTTCAAACATTAAGGTTTGAATTTCACCGACAAAGCACGATCTTTCAACTCGCGTCGGACAGGTGTTTGGGAGCCAGAGGCGCGTGTGCCACTCGGTACTAACCCAGCCAGCAGCCCTAGGGCATAAGGGGAATTTTTTCCTAGATGGCTACCTCTCACTGGAGGTCCTAAGAGTCCATTTCGTACACAACCAACCTCGCACACATTTAGAATGGGTACGAAAAAATCAAAATGAGCTTTCTCGGTTGGCAAACCGCGTATTCTCGGTTGGCGCAGTTAAGTGGTTAAGGAGCGTCTGGGATCTTCTCTGATGTAGGTTCGAACCCTCTTCACGGCCCTTATGGATTTATTTATTTATTTAATTTATATACAAGAAGGTACATTGTGTTAGAGAATACATAGCATAGTATTTACAATCTTGTAAAGCCACTAGTACGCGCAGTGTTTCGGGCAGGTCATTATCTAACTATTACCTAACAGATAATTTTAAGTAGGTAAATTCTAGCAGAATTAATAAAATGATAACATACATTGCAAGAAAAAAAAATGAGATGAGAGAGAATAGTAAGTATATTAAAGCACATTGGTTTATTAAAGCTCTGGTTGATTACATTGTCAACTTGATTGTTAATTTAAACAAGATTAACAGACACCATACAGCAGATTGATAGCACATATAAGAAGACAGCAATGATCACAATGGTAAAGCCATTATTCATTTATTACTCTTATGTTCTTTGTACACAATCTTTTGAATAATAATAATATTTTTAATATTATTATTTACACATAAAATCACACTAACGTGATATACATCAATGAGAAAATTCACTCGGGCTGTGAGGCGATGCGAACCTGCAATGTTTGCATCACCTCACAGCCCCAGTGGATTGTTCATTGATGTATATCTCCTTAGTGCGATTTTCTGTGTATCTGAAGATGGGCATACGGTGTTCAACTACAATACTTAACCCCTTCACCTGAGTGCTTAGGGGCCTTACGTAAAACTTGGCCTGGCTTCAGGACTTCCTGTGATATCAGTAGAAATCTGATTGTAAGACTTTTAGGAAGTCAGTGGTGGTACGGTGGTAGAGTATGCAGCTGGCAATGCCTTGGTCATGGGTTTGCAACACCACACAGTCCCAGTAGATTTTCTCTATTATTATTATTATTATAAAAATTATCATATTCGATATTCCAATGTCCACACCCCAACACTGCCATAGGCCTATTTCCACACCCCAACACTGCCATAGGCCTATTTCCACACCCCAACAATTGCATGTTGAGGTGTAAGACAATGGTGGAGCAGAAAGTACTCAAGAACTTACGGATGATGAGAGTGCGAGGAACAAGGTGGTCAGGTGGAGCCAGTGACTCCTTCCTTCAACAGTTTTGTCTCTCCCTCGTGGTATATCCTCAATGGTGTGGCCTCACCACACACTTACACTGTCACAAGTGTCCTGAGAGTACTGTGAGAGGGACAATTTGGCGGGTATTGTGGACACAGGTCTTTAAGACAGGCGAACTTCACGAGTCGTGGAGACGTCTATAGCAACCTTTGTTGTGATGACGTCACTTGCTCGCTCGCTTACCCGCCACGGTGCTCTTCCCATTTTCTTTGGTTACTGATCTTTGCTGACGTTTATTTATTTTATTTTATTTTATTTATTTATTTATGCATATACAAGAATGTACATAAGGAATGTGAGGATACAATTATGGTAATTACAGTCTTGTAAAGCCACTAGCACGCGCAGCGTTTCGGGCAGGTCCTTAATCTAAGACAATTTTAAGGAGGTAAATACTTGCAAAATTTATAGACAAAAAAATGATAACAGATTACATGGAATGAAAAAAAAAAAAAAGATGAGAGAAAATTATAGGTACAGTATATTAAAGCACATAGGTAGCTATGATTGATTGCAATGACAGCTTAAAATGGTAGTTGACAACAAATTGGTAGGCACAATACATAAATGAACTAAACTAACTAAAACAATACAGCAGAAACAATATAAGATTGATTGCAATGACAGCTTGAATGGTAGTTGACAAAAATTGGTAGTCACAATACAGCATATGGCTAGCACATAAAAGAAGACAGCAATGAACAAATGATAAGGTTGTTTGATATTACATAAAAATTAGGAGATTGGGTACCACTAGGTACAGAGCAAATTTAAAGCTCAGTGTAGGAAACTAAATAGATGAAGTTAGGTACTTTTTGGTTTTGCTTTTAAATAAGGCAAAAGTTTTACAGTTTTTCAATTCACTAGGGAGTGAGTTCCATAGACTAGGTCCCTTAATTTGCATAGAGTGTTTACACAGATTAAGTTTGACCCTGGGGATATCAAAGAGATATTTATTTCTGGTGTGGTGATAATGGGTCCTATTACATCTGTCCAGGGAGAGTTTCAGAGCATGGTTTGCATTTAAGAACAGGGTTTTGTAAATGTAGTTGACACAAGAGAATGTGTGGAGGGAGTTAATATTTAGCAAGTTTAGAGATTTAAACAAGGGAGCTGAGTGTTGTCTGAAAGCAGAGTTAGTTATTATTCTGATAGCAGATTTTTGCTGTGTGATGATGGGCTTAAGGTGGTTTGCAGTGGTAGACCCCCATGCACAGATACCATAATTAAGATAGGGGTAGATTAGTGCATAATATAGTGAGAGGAGAGCAGAGTTAGGAACATAATATCTGATTTTGGAGAGTATACCAACTGTCTTAGAGACTTTCTTAGTTATGTGTTGAATGTGGGTGCTGAAGTTGAGTCTCTTGTCTAGGAATAGGCCAAGAAACTTGCCATCATTTTTATTACTGATGTTAATGTTGTCTATCTGTAGGTGCATTGCATTTGATGATTTGCTTCCAAATAAGATGTAGTAAGTCTTTTCGATGTTTAATGTTAGTTTGTTCGTTGACATCCATAAGTGGACTTTTTTAAACTCATTATTCACAACATTATTTAGTGTATGTGGGTTGAGGTTTGAGTAGATAAGGGTAGTATCGTCAGCAAACAATATAGGTTTGAGAATATTAGAGACATTAGGCAGATCGTTTATATATATAAGAAATAGAAGAGGTCCTAAGATGCTGCCCTGTGGCACTCCAACGGTAATTGGTAGAGTGGAAGAAGTTGTATCATTGATGGTTACATATTGGTGTCTGTCACTAAGATAGGATCGGATGTAGTCAAGGGCAAGGCCTCGGATTCCATAATGCTGGAGTTTAAATAAGAGGTAGTTGTGATTAACAGTATCAAAGGCTTTTCTTAGGTCAATGAAGAGTCCAATCGGAAACTCATTTTTGTCAAGGGCTGAGTAGATAATGTCAAGGAGACTAATGATTGCATCATTGGTACTCTTTTGGGACCGGAAGCCAAACTGGCAGGGGCTGAGTATGTCGAATTTTACGAGGTAGGAATAGAGCCGTTTGTAAATAATTTTTTCAAATATTTTTGATAGAATGGGTAGATTTGATATTGGTCTATAATTGTTTATGTCCGCCGGATTGCCTCCTTTATGGACTGGCGTTACTCTTGCTTTTTTGAGGATATCAGGGAAGGTGTGACACTCTATAGATTTGTTGAACAGTAGTGCTATGGGTGGGGCAAGGGCATGGGAGGCTCTCTTGTACACAATGGACGGAATTTCACTGGTGTTCCCTGCCTTGGTTTTTAGAGAGTGTATGATGGACACAACATCTGCCGGGCTGATTGGTGAAAGGAGAAGAGAGTTTGGATAGCTGCCTGAGAGATATGTGTTAATATGTGTCTGAGTCTGTGGGATTTTACTGGCAAGATTAGCACCAACCGATGAAAAGAAACTATTAAATTCATTTGCCATTTCTAAATCAGTTGACGGTATATCCCCATCCTTGTAGAGTTTTATTTGGTTATGTGAGTGTTGTTTAGTTCCTAGGATACTAGAGATAGTTTTCCAAGTGTTTTTCATGTTGCCTTTTGCTTCATTGAATCTATTCACATAATATGCAAGTTTTGCCTTTCTTATGATACTGGTAAGCATTGATGAGTACCTTTTAGCTACTTCCTTTGAAACTAGGCCAATCCTAACTTTCTTTTCATATTCATGTTTCTTGTTGATTGAGTTGAGAATGCCATTTGTGAGCCATGGATTGTTTAATCTTTTGTCAGTTACTTGCTTTGTAAGAAGGGGACAATGAAGGTTGTAGAGGCTTAGAGTTTTGGAGAGGAAGAGGTTAGCTAATGAATTTATATCATGGGTATTATTGAATTCAGAATCCCAGTTAATATTGTGAAGTGCCTCTGTAAGATTGTCTAAAGCTGATTCACTGTGTAGCCTAAATGAAAATTTCTTGCTTTTTGGTGGTGTTATGTCCATGTTCGCTATGAGAAAGGTAGGATAGTGGTCAGTTGTTCTGTCGTAGATTATACCAGATACAAGGGGAGCTGTTATGTTTGTCCATATGTGGTCCAAGGTAGTGGCTGATGTTTGAGTGACTCGGGTAGGTTAGGTGATAGTGGGGATTAGCATACAGGAGTTCATGCTGTTAAGGAAATAGTCAACTTGAGAGCAGTTTTGTTGACCCAGGTCAATATTAAAGTCTCCTCCCAGAATGATGTGGTTTTTGTTGAGATTGTTGTTTATAATAAGATTCCTTAGGTTGTCTGAGAAAGAAGCTATGTTAGTATTAGGAAATCTATAGATGGCTCCAATAGTCAAAGAGGATTTAAGGGATTTAATTGTAAACTGAGCAAAAGTATATTCACAGTAGTCATCTCTGTCACTAATAACACTGTTGCAGATAAATGTATCTCGGTAATATATAGCTGTGCCACCACCTTTTTTATTAGGCCTACAGTTATGAATGGCTTTATAACCAGCTAAGTTGTAGAGTTGGGTATAGTCTTTATTTAGCCAAGTTTCTGTTAAAATAATGAACGATAGGTTAGTACCTAGTGCTGTGAGTAGTGCATTTAAATCGTCAAAATGTTTACCAAGTGATCTAACATTTTGGTTATAAACTGATAGATAGGTGCTATTTTGGAGTTTGTTTTTAGCCTGGTGTGCTGTGAAATACTTGCAATAATGATGATCAATGTGCTGGTTGGTGTAGATATGAGACAGAAGATTTTGATCAGGATCAATATCAGTGTGCATAGAGATGCAGAGGGATCACGATACAAGATACACGATAAAGCAAAGCACAAGAATAAGAGCAGATACAATAAAATAGTAACAATTTAGAAGTAAAATAAAGATCCAATAGATAGCCAGGGAGGACACAGAAGTTACATAAAATAAAACACAAAAAATCAGTAGAGACTGACAATATAAATGTAAAATAAAAAATAATAAGAAAAATAATAATCATAAAAAAAATGATCTTGAAGATAATTAGCTTAGTAATGGTTAATTAACAGGGTAATAAAAAGCCCTAGGTTTAGTGACAAGGGGATTAACTAAGAACAAATAATTAAGAGTATAAAACAGGCAAAGATGACGAACAAAAAATAAAGTAAAAATTAAAATAAAAATAAAAATAAACACCTTTGGAAAGGAAAGGCAGAGCTTAAGTACACTTTGGTTGTATGTGAGACTACAAATTATGTTCTGGTTATTCAGCTGATATCCCACAGTGTTACGGCCCTCTCGGGACGCAACGGGGTTCTTACTCTGATGTAGTTAGAGGAAGATATATATCCGGCCCCAAGCCAGTAGAGGCTATCAAGGGATGCGATCCGTGACGCAAGTAACTTAAAGGGAGTAGGGAAAGAAAGGTAAGAACTTAATATAATATAACCATCACCATTTAAATATATAAAAGTAAAACGTACACAAGGGGGAGGGGTATTAACACTTTACAAAGGGGATCAACACTGTAGTCTTCTGCTGGAGACTATGGATCCTCGAAGCTAGGTGCTGAGTCCGCGGTGCTTTCTTCGTGGCCTCAAGACGTGTCCTCTGAGAACGCCGAGTCTACCCTGGCCACAGGTCAGCCACAACACAGGTCCACTGGGGGCACCGTCGTGGAGGCCGTCAACCACACGTCCAGCAGGTCTGCTGGCAGGTACTGAGCCACCAAGGCTGGTACGACCACTCCACGAACGATATAAGGGGTACGCCCTAGACAGGAGTCTCGTGTGATATCACCAATCACCCTCCTGTCCTCAATACCCCAGTGGATTATCGTCTCCAACCGTCGGTCCCGGGTAAATCCTTCCACTGCCACTCCACTGGCAGGCTTAACACACCACAGTGTTCTTCCGGGGGGACGACGTCACGACAGCTGCAGCAAACTTCACTGTATGAAGACTGGCTGCCTCGGGTAGACTGACTTCACCTTCAACACAGTGGTCCCAGGTCGGCTCTGTAAGCAGACACGTCATCAATAACTGGGACACTAATACACCACACTCACAGGCTCAGATACAAACGCCCGACATATCCACTCCCTAGATGGCGCTGTCGTCGGAGCACCACCTCACCAGAGGTCAGGAGCGGCGGTGTTGAGCGCTGAACCAGACTGGAAACTGGTCCTCGAGGCCAGTACACGCTGTCCTCACTAGGTGTCGTCGTTCGTTTGGCGGGGGTTTCGGGAGCTGACCCACAGATGGCGTGTTTGTCACTGCTCCAGGCACGGACGCTGGATCCGGGTTCGTAACACCTCCCCACCAAAAAGAATTTGGTTTGGGGTTCTATAAAAAACACAAACCAAATTAGCAGGGTGACACAACTCCAAATGGACTTACTTATACTATGAACTGGAGTGATGAGGCTGTCTTGTCCACAGAACTTTTCTACTAGCCATTTCCGGCACAACGGGAACTTGCAGATAGAAGGCAATGATCTGCCTGACGTAATCTTCCACGTCTCCACTGCGATGTCAAGCAGGGGCGTCATCTCACACCTCTCGAGTAAGGATTGGTTTCGACACGATTTGGGGTGACTCGACACTTCCTTATGTCGTGGCACCGATGATGGCTGACCACAGACGGCATTTCTGGTGCCGGTCCGATGGTCCTTCAGGGAGACAGGAACCTGGAATACAGGGGTCTGATAATTCAGAGTGATCGCGACAGTGGGTAAGTCAATACTTACAGCATACCCTACTAGGTTCACACCTAGTCCCAACAGGGCTGCTTGTACGTCGCAGATGGCATTCACTCTGCCACCGTCAGGTCGACCAACGTTCCGCATAACGCTGCATTGAGGCTCAGCTATCACGCGAGGGGTGTCAACCTGTCGGAAACAGTCACTCAATTTATCACATGTCGTACCTCCTGTATCAACCATTACCTTCCAGGTCCCTTCTTCAACTGCAACACCTGCAGTACAAATCTCCAATCCCTGGGACCTCTTCTCGATGTTCACGGGAGCCATCATCCTTCGGGTCGTCCACTGATCCTTACTGAGAACACAGAGAGCACATAGGAGAACAAAACAAAATACCGATAGGAAACATTTGGTAAGTCGAGGGATAAGTTTCCTGAGCTTGTCATGTCCATAGCCGGCACCATCCACTAGCCTGGCTTGGACCAAAGAGGGCACTAGACCTTTAGAACATGCCTCACATACCTCTGACGTCTGGGGAATCTCTGGCTGGTCCACTACACGCTGTAACTTGCCATACCGCAAGCACACCTCAGCCTTCGCTCCAGACTCGTTGGTATCCGTGGGTGTCTGCACACGAGGCCTCTCTTCTAGCTCAGGTACTTCTGCCTTCTTAATCTCATGTTCCTTGTCGAGAGAATCAGGAGACACTGCTAGATAACTGTCGATCTGCGGGTGAGAGGACAAATTAAATATGTTAACATCCGGGTCTGTCTTTACCTGGACATTACCATTGCCTGTTACCTCAGACCGTGCTGTTCTGGTAGACTCGTCCGCAACCTTGGGATGATTGGTGCTCCAATCGGTCACCAAGTCGTTGGCTAGTACCACGTCAATCCCAGCCACAGGGAGGGTATCGACTACTGCCAACTCACATGTGCCGCTGAAATAAGGCGAATCAAGATGTACTGGCACTAAGGGGGCGATGTACTGCGTCCTAGGAAACCCAACCAGGATCACCTCTGGTCTCCCATCCACACTTACTCCCTCGGGTAACGAGCTCTTCACGATCAGGGACTGGGCTGCTCCACTATCTCTGAGCACTACAATTGATCTACCAGTATGATCACTCGTTACATACCCGGTTGAAGTGTGAGGGGCCAACAAACTTGGTCCTTCCTGCGTCGTCGTAGACTGGTTTCCTACTGGTTGTGTAACACAGCTCATCAACATCACCTCCCTTCGTGCGCTGCCACCTCTTCTGCCTCGGCACCTAGCAGCTATGTGCCCTTTCTGCCCACAAGTCCAGCACACCATATTCCTCCTTGGACTACGGTGTTTCGGACTACTGGGACTTGTTCTTCGGGGGCTACTTGGGGGCGTCTTCTTAGCACTTTGTGGGACGGGTCTTTCTTCTTCATCATGAGGTCTGTCAAACCGGCGCTGGTAATTCCTTGGGACGTACTTAGCAGACGGCCTATGAGTCAGGATGTACTCTTCAGCCATGGTGGCTGCTGCACTCAAGGTCTCTACCTGCTGTTCCTCTAAGTACGTCTTGAGGTCTCCAGATAAACAATCTTTGAAGTCCTCGAGTAAAATCAGCTGCTCGAGGTCTTCCCTGGTCTCCACTTTCCGAGAGGCACACCATTCTTGAAAAAGTCGCTCCTTGATGGTGGCGAATTCGGTGAAAGTGTGCTCTGAGGTCTTCTTCAGGTTTCTGAACTTTTGCCTATATGCCTCCGGTACCAATTGGTACGCCATGAGCACCACTTTCTTCACCATATCGTAATCGCCGGAGTCGTCAAGGGATAACGTAGAGTAGGCGATTTGGGCCTTCCCAGTCAAGACTGACTGTATCATGATGGCCCAATTCTCCCTTGGCCACTCCAAAGAGGCAGCGACTTTCTCGAAGGCTGCGAAGAACTTCGAAACTTCTCTCTCGTTGAATTTGGGGACCATCTTGATATTCCTTACCGGATCGAAACCGCTTACTCCAGTTTGTCTCTGTCCAGCGCCTAATCGTAATACTTCTAATTCATGTTGTCTCTGTCTTTCTTTTTCTTCTCTCTCTCGCTGTTCTCTTTCTCTCTCTTGCTGTTCTCTTTCTCTTTCTCTCTCTCGCTCTTCTTTCCTTTCTTCTAATTCTAAACGTCTCATCGCCAATTCTTTATCTTTTAATTCTCGTTCTAATTCAATCTTCTTCCACTCTATCTCGCGATTGATCTCTAGGGCACGCATTTTGACTGTTAGGAAGCTGATATTAAGCTCACCTGCATCACTGTCAATGTCACTGCCCTTATCTTCCTTTTCTGTGGAAGCTATTTCCTCACCTTCCCTTGTACTAGGAGTCTCGCCTTCCTGTTTCTCTTCTGCCTTCAGGTGCCGGTGAACCTTGGACAAGATCTCCACACGGGAATCACTGGCACGGATCTTGATCTCCAGGTAGGCGCTCACTAGTACAAGCTCCGGTTTGCTCAGATATTTTAATCTGGCAAGACAGTCCACTCTGTTCAGAAAAGCCTGAACATCGTCCAGATCATCGATGGTAGCTTTGTCTGCCATTGTCACCGATGGAACACTTTGCACTTAACACACTGCTTACACGTTAGCACTTAACACACCGAGCACTGTTCTACGCCAATACTGCACTTTATCGCACCAAACACTGCACTTGCCAATATTGCACGTAATCACTTCGGGCACCACACTACCCAATATTGCACTGAGTCCAAGCGAACACTTCGCTCTACAATATTGCACTGAATCACTGAGCACCGCACTACTCAATATTGCACTTAATCGCTTAATCACAGCGAGCACCGCACTGCACAATATCGCACTTAGTCACTCTGAGCACCGCACAGGACGTATAACGTCACAATCGTCACACACAGGGGGAATTATATACAGGGATTACGCCACTTCACCACCCCTGTCAATCATACTTAACAAGGGGACGGATCCCGCTGGGGATGCCAATTATGTTACGGCCCTCTCGGGACGCAACGGGGTTCTTACTCTGATGTAGTTAGAGGAAGATATATATCCGGCCCCAAGCCAGTAGAGGCTATCAAGGGATGCGATCCGTGACGCAAGTAACTTAAAGGGAGTAGGGAAAGAAAGGTAAGAACTTAATATAATATAATATAACCATCACCATTTAAATATATAAAGTAAAACGTACACAAGGGGGAGGGGTATTAACACTTTACAAAGGGGATCAACACTGTAGTCTTCTGCTGGAGACTATGGATCCTCGAAGCTAGGTGCTGAGTCCGCGGTGCTTTCTTCGTGGCCTCAAGACGTGTCCTCTGAGAACGCCGAGTCTACCCTGGCCACAGGTCAGCCACAACACAGGTCCACTGGGGGCACCGTCGTGGAGGCCGTCAACCACACGTCCAGCAGGTCTGCTGGCAGGTACTGAGCCACCAAGGCTGGTACGACCACTCCACGAACGATATAAGGGGTACGCCCTAGACAGGAGTCTCGTGTGATATCACCAATCACCCTCCTGTCCTCAATACCCCAGTGGATTATCGTCTCCAACCGTCGGTCCCGGGTAAATCCTTCCACTGCCACTCCACTGGCAGGCTTAACACACCACAGTGTTCTTCCGGGGGGACGACGTCACGACAGCTGCAGCAAACTTCACTGTATGGAGACTGGCTGCCTCGGGTAGACTGACTTCACCTTCAACACAGTGGTCCCAGGTCGGCTCTGTAAGCAGACACGTCATCAATAACTGGGACACTAATACACCACACTCACCGGCTCAGATACAAACGCCCGACATATCCACTCCCTAGATGGCGCTGTCGTCGGAGCACCACCTCACCAGAGGTCAGGAGCGGCGGTGTTGAGCGCTGAACCAGACTGGAAACTGGTCCTCGAGGCCAGTACACGCTGTCCTCACTAGGTGTCGTCGTTCGTTTGGCGGGGGTTTCGGGAGCTGACCCACAGATGGCGTGTTTGTCACTGCTCCAGGCACGGACGCTGGATCCGGGTTCGTAACACACAGTCATCCAGGAAAGAAGTGAGGTGTGCTTCAGTGGTTATGACATAAGTTTTTCCAGAGTCAGTCTTCCTAGCTATTATTTTACCATCGCGCACAAAACAATGTTTAATAGCAGTTTAACCTGAGAGCCACTAATACTGGTGGCCTCAACGAGGACAGGAAGTTGGCGGCTTGTCAAAGGTCCTACCCATTTGCCTGGATGATCTTTTCTATCTGTATTTTAAAACCCAGTAGAGTTTTGGTGTTTACCTTACCTACTCCTTGGCGGGTAGGCTGTTCCACGGGTTTACAACCATACGGGTGAAGAAGCCTCTCCTGTTTTCTGTCCTACATTGTGGCTTGTTGAGCTTGAACCCTTTGCTCCTCGTTCGTATTACATCTGACCTTTTGAAGAAAGTGTCCGGATTGACATCGTCCAAATTGTTGACTTGTGATGGACTCTACTACCGGGACCCTGGACTCTACTACCGGGACCCTGGACTGTACTATCAGGACCCTGGACTGTACTACCGGGACCCTGGACTGTACTACCGGGACCCTGGACTGTTCTACTGGTGTAAGGGGGGCTAGCCTTTAACCCTCACTTTCCTGGTTAAATGCTGGTCGTTACTAAGTAAAACTATATACAGGAACCAGAGTATGTGCTGTGTAGCCTATAATAGTTCACCTCGTCAAGATCTAAACATTTGACAGTTTAGATGTCACGGCTGGAGGATACTGTACCCTTCTATGTTATACTGCAACTCTGAAGTTCTCCGCCACCACCTGCTACCCACTGATTAGTTTCCTCAATTGACGGTGGAGCAGGATACCCTCAACTAGGCATAAACCCCGAAAATGGATCCCCAGTTATCGGAAAAGGATGGGATAAGATTTCGACGTTAGTGTGGGAATTAAATCTAAGTATAAAGGGACTATCTTTGGTATTAAATAAATGCTTGCTGGCTTACAGGGCAGTTATAGCCCCGCTCCTGTGCCAGGTAAGTCCACTACGGGCTCACCATAGCCCGTGTTACTTTGGAACTTTTGTTGTAAGTAGCTGAATCTAAAGCAGCTGCAGGCTTACAGGGGGAACCCAAGTTTCAAACACGGGGACTTAAGATCAACAACAATGAAAAATTATCGTTGGGGAAATTCCACTAAACACCACAAATTCTATAACAGATTTATTACAGCAAAGATTAACACTGAAAATAATGGTAAGTTTCAAACGTTCTATCTGAACACTTCCTAAACTGAATACTGAATACAAAAATGATGTGGACTCTACACTGTACTAAAACTTCAGAGACAGATACCTTAAACACCACAGACAGGCCAGTTGTTCAGCCTTACTCTCTGAGAGATGTTGACCCCCAGGAAGCCTCCATCACACACTAACTAACCTCTCCACACTGACCTCTCACAGGCTGACCCAGGCTAGTTGTTCAGTCTTACCCTCTGAGAGATGTTGACCCCCAGGAAGCCTTCAACACACACTAACTAACCTCTCCACACTGACCTCTCACAGGCTGACCCAGGCTCGTTGTTCAGCCTTACTCTCTGAGAGATGTTGACCCCCAGGAAGCTTCCAACACACACTAACTAACCTCTCCACACTGACCTCTCACAGGCTGACCCAGGCTAGTTGCCAGATTAATCTTTGAAAATGATTATTAACTAAAATCCAGTATTTGTCACTGAAGGTGACTTTATTATTCCAAAACAATTGGGATTTATCTAGATACAAGAGCCAGATTAATTACAATATTCAGTAGCACTTGTATTTCACTAATTACATGATTTAGGAAACTAGACTGGGTACTTATTTTCCAATGACGAAATACTTTTTCATATATACAAATCTTACTGAAGTCAAATGCTTCTTAGGTAACATACAAGACTTATTCTCTGTTCTCAATTGACGTTAATTTTAACATAAGTGCTTAACCATGATTGATAATTCCTCCTAATTCTGTAATATCTTTCATAATTCAAGTTCAAGTATGTTTATTGAGATAAGCAATAAATACATCTCAAAGGGATAGAGTAGCTTAGGCTATTTCTACCCCCCTCTACTTCAAGTCCCTCAAGGGGCGCACAAATTCAGTGAGTACAAATAGACATATAACAGTACAAGAACCCCATTTAACATTGCATACAGCAAGTACAGCATATAATTGTTACATTCTTGGGGCAAAATTCTTGTAGCTCCTAAGTATACTGTCTATTATACCATTATCACACATCCAAACAATTTGATGTGGTACACTATTTATTTCCTTATTTCTATATTTTTCAATAAGTTGACACTCTAATACATAATGTTCTAAGGTGTGGGCGTACGGCATACTGCATAATTTACACTCCTTATCTTTTTCACTGACATCAACACCGTATTGCCAGATATATTTATATCCTAATCATAATCTCATGTAAATTGAATCCTTCCAAGTAGACTTTCCTTTACCATAAGTGAAGGACAAATTTGTATTTATTATTGAATAATTCTTAAGTGTGTTACTACTGTCCACCATTGCCATTCTCTTTATCATTTCTTCACCCTCCTGAATCACCTTGAGTCTTGTTTTTATTTGTTTCAAGGTTAACTGACATACAACATCAACAAGAGTTTTTTCAGTGGCTCTCTTCGCTATGTCATCAACTACCTCATTCAACAGTATTCCCACATGTGAAGGGATCCACATGAATCTTACTTTATACCCAGTTTTTCTAGTCTCTTAACATTCTCTCTACACTCTATCACAATATTCTGATATACTGGGCGTCTGCTATTTAAAGACTCTAACGCTCCTCTGCTGTCAATAAAGAAGTTTTAGTTTAGTTCATTTATTATGCACCCCATACCCATCTTGTGGGCGGTAGTGGAAAGGGTTACAGAGGCACATAATGGGCTCAGGGACTGAACCCCACAATTCAGATTCAGATTCAGATGTTTATTCAGGTAAGGTATATACATACAAGTGATGTTACATTAATGGATTGATATATAGATAGAGCTAGTACATACAATGCCTAAAGCCACTATTACGCAATGCGATTCGGGCAAGAAAAACATTAATATCTAGAACTTAATACTAATTGAGCATAAAGAATAAAAAGTGTTGAGAACAAATACAAATAAAGATATAAAAAAAGGGGGAACATGACTGAAAAAGCAGCACAAATACAATAGGTTGACAAACAGTGTTGATTAAAAAAAAGAAAATAACAGACATGGGTTGACAATAGAGGAGTGAGGTAGATTACAGGGAATTTATTAGGTAGTGTTTAGTTTTTATCTTAAACTGGTTGAGAGAGGTACAGTCTTTAACATGGTTGGGAAGGTCATTCCACATTCTGGGCCCCTTGATTTGCAGAGCATTTCTAGTTTGATTAAGTCGTACTCTAGGAATATCAAAACTGTATTTATTTCTGGTGTGGTGCTCATGGGTTCTGTTACAACCTTCTATGAAGCTTTTGAGATCAGGATTGGCATTATAGTTTAGCGTTTTATATATGTATAATACACATGAGAGAATGTGCAGTGACTTAATATCTAACATATTCAGAGATTTGAGTAGGGGTACCGAGTGATGTCTGGGGCCAGAGTTGGATACTGTTCTAATAGCAGCTTTGTGTTGGGTAATTAGAGGACGTAAGTGATTTTGGGTAGTAGAACCCCAAGCACAAATACCATAGTTGAGATAAGGATAGATAAGGGAGTAATAGAGAGTCACCAGGGCAGGGCGTGGTACATAATATCTGATCTTAGAAAGAATGCCCACAGTTTTTTAAACTTTTTTTGATATATTTAGAATGTGTCCCTGGAAATTCAGCTTGTGGTCAATGAGAATGCCAAGGAATTTGCCATCTAATTTGTTACAAATTTGGGTATTGTTTATTTTGAGATTTATTTGACTAGAGGATTTATTGCCAAACAGAATATAGAAAGTTTTGTCAATGTTAAGGGTGAGTTTGTTGGCAGTTAGCCAAAGATGGACTTTATTTAGCTCAGTATTTACTGTGGCATTTAGAGCAAGAGGGTCAGGACTGGAGTAAATGAAGGTTGTGTCGTCAGCAAATAGAATTGGTTTGAGGTGTTGGGAGGCATTTGGAAGGTCATTAATGTAGATGAGAAAGAGGAGAGGGCCAAGTATGCTGCCCTGAGGAACACCAATGTTGATGGGTAGGGTGGGAGAAATTGTATTATTCACAGAAACATATTGGAGCCTGTCAGTAAGGTAGGACTCGAGGTATTGTAGGGAGTGTCCTCTGACTCCATAATGATGTAATTTAAGAAGAAGGTTATGGTGGTTGACAGTATCAAAAGCTTTACGCAGGTCCACAAATAACCCAACAGGGAACTCATTTTTATCAAGAGCTGTATGAATCGAGTTAAGCATACTAATAAGTGCATCGTTAGTGCTTTTTTTGGGTCTGAAGCCATATTGGCAAGGGCTAAGTATATTGAGTTTGGCTAGATATGAGTAAAGCTGCTTATATATTAGTTTTTCAAAATTTTTTGACAAGTTTGGCAGGATTGATATAGGTCTGTAGTTGTTAACATCTGTGGGATCACCACATTTGTGGACAGACGTTACTCTCGCTTTTTTTAGAATATCTGGAAAGGTTTGGAGTTCAAGTGACTTGTTGAAGAGCAAAGCAATAGCAGGGGCTAAAGATCTGGAGGTTTTTTTGTAAATTAAAGTTGGTATCTCCTCAAGGGCACCAGACTTGGTTTTAAGGGAAAGGATTATCTCATTGACGTCAGTGGAGTTAATAGGCTTTAGGTACAGAGACTGTGGATAGTTACCTGTAAGATAGTCCTTAATGTCAGTACTGGAAGATGGAATATCATTTGCAAGGGATGAACCAATGGAAGAGAAGAACCTATTGAACTCAATAGCAGAATCAGAGGCTGAAAGCTGACCATCGTTATTAGACAGGAGAGTCGGTTTGTTATTTAAAGATTTCTTTGATCCCAATATTTGTGAAATTGTGCTCCAAGTTTGTTTAATGTTGCTTTTTATTTGGGTAAATTTATCTTCGTAGTATTTAGTTTTGGCTCGTCTAATTATCTTAGATAGCAATAATGAGTAATTCTTTGAGAATTCTTTGGAGACAATTCCTAACCTATACTTCTTCTCAAGGTCGTGTTTTTTGTTAATGGAATTCAGTATTCCCTTTGTAAGCCAAGGATTGTTAAGCCTTTTGCTTGTGACTTGTTTTGTAAGCCTAGGACAGTGGGTGTTATAAAGGCTAAGAGTTGTTTGTAGAAAAGATTGCACTGCTAGGTTGATGTCCCCTATGTTACCTAACTCGGACTCCCAGTTGACATTATCAGCAGCAGTTATAAAATTGTTTATAGCAGTTTCATTGTGCAGCCTAAAGCTTAACTCCCTTGTTTCTAGAGGTGGTTTGATAATGTTAGTTAAGAGAAATGTGGGGTAATGGTCTGTAGTGCTATCGGTGATTATACCTGAAGTAAGCGGAGAGGTTATGTTGGTCCAGATGTGATCTAGAGTCGTGGCAGTGCTATCAGTGATTCTAGTAGGTCTAGTGATTAAGGGTATGAGGAAGCAGGAATTCATACAGTTGAGGAAGCTAACAGCAGTAGGGTGTTCTGGCTCGCAGAGGTCAATATTAAAGTCCCCTGCGATAATTAGGTGGTTTTTGTTCAGTCTGTTATCAAGTATTAGATTTCTAAGGTTTGAGTTGAATTCAGACACATCAGTGTTGGGAATTCTATAGACTGCACCCACAGACAGGACAGACTCGGCACCCTTGACTCTGAAGCTGGCGAAGATATACTCCCCATAGCAGTCTCTAGTTCTAATTTCTTTTAAGCATGTTAGTTCTTGGTGGTAGTAAAGAGCAGTGCCACCACCTCTCTGAAGTTGACGACAGTTGTGAATTGCTGAGTAGTTAGGCATGTTAAAGAGTTGAGTAGTATCCTCTTTCAACCATGTTTCAGTAAGTATAATAAAAGAGAATTTGTTGTCAATAGCTTCAATCAAGGCACTAACATCATCGAAGTGTTTACCTAGGGATCTAACGTTCAAATTGATTACAGAGATATTGTGATTATGAGTTAATACATTGTTTACATCATGTGCTGCAAAATATCTGCAATTTAGATCATTAAAGTGATTATTGTCATAGATAGTGGATAAGAGGTTAAGTTCTGGGTCTATACTTGTCTGCATAAAAAAAGCTGATTGCAGGAAATACAAGGAAAGAAAGGCAAATTACAAGGTAGAAGTAAGCTATAAAATAGGGAAAAAATGTACACAATACTGTGCAAAACAAACACAAAAGGGGCTTACAGGGGTACAATGGAGTAAGGGAGTATGGCTAGGCTAGGCAACCTAGGTAATAAATGAGATTAAAGAAAAAACATATAAACATGGACTATACAAAACACAAGATATAGACATACAAAACAAAAATATAAACAAGACTAAGCAATACAAAAACAAATTGAGCAAAAAATGAAAAATGAGGTAGATTGCTTACAAGTACTCTCAGGTACACTGTAAGTAACAATTTGCAATTTGAGATGCAGGCAAAGCCAGGGGTACAATGGAGTAAGGGAGCATGGCGAGGCTAGGCAACCTAGGTAATAAATGGAATCAAGGAAAAGTTGAATAATAAGCATAGGCAAATTTAAGCTAATGATTATTAACTATAAATAGTTCAGTTATGACTGTATAATTAATAAGACCTGAAGAACTATTAATGCACTCAATTAAATAATTTCAGTAAATAACTAGTGAAGAGTAAGTTAAAAATTAAGTCAGAAAATGAAACAAGGAGACTTAGGAAACCTAGCCCCACTAGTTGACAGGGGGTTAATTAAGTTAATTCACTGGGAGTGATAATGTGTAAAAACTGTGTAACTTCAAAGATATCTAAGTCAATATGTGGATTTATTCCGTGATAGCGTGACAATTATAGACCAAGTAACATAAATAAGTTAAAATACAAGCCTAAGGGACATGTGGGAGCACTGGATAAAACTGGGTTAAGGTAGGGTTCATAAAAGTTGTTCTAGTGCAATGAAAATTTATTGACGTGTTACACTTGAAGAGGGCTGCAAGTGGTCCAAGTTTCAGCATCGCAGCCTAAATAGAGAGGGAGAAAAAAAAACTTTTTTTAACCATTTTTTTACATGTTTTAAAGTTGATATAACAAATACAAATATCAACTGAAATTATTTCTATGATACTCAGCTATCACAATACTATATAATAAAGGTTGTCTAGTGGCATTATTATCCCAAACCTATTTAGTGCAATAATACAAATTTTCAAAGTTCACCCAAAAAATTATGCAACAAAATGATGTTTATAAATATATATAAAATCAATAAATGATCTTAGGGGAAAAATATAACTTGGGTTTTTAGAGGCACAGACTCTACATATAATGTGCAAGTTCCATGTAAATTGAATAATAAATAAAAAAGTTATTCAACCATATAGTTGCAAATTAGTTACCTGTAAAAAATCAAGGTCAAAGTTCAGCCACCTTTGGCTGAGGTTGATGAACGACCAATTTCAATCAAAATTACCACCCTTGTAGATTGGCATTCCTTCAGTAAGGTGTGTAAGTTCCATGAAGATCGCCTGATAAAAAAAAAAAAAAAAAAAAATTATTAAAAAAAAAAATAAAAAAATAAATAAAAAAAATAAAAAAAAAGACAGCAGCTTTATATTTACAATTATTTATGATGTAGTATCAAGATATAAAAAATAATACATACTAACCTAATATAATTGGTCTGAAATATGCAACATCTTGCAACATCAAGAGGGAGATCGTCTTGAGTTGCAGGTCTAAGATCTTGAGTGGCAGGTGCCGCAGGTGGTGTGGCAGGTGCCGCAGGTGGTGTGGCAGGTGCCGCAGGTGGTGTGGCAGGTGCAGCAGGAGGAGTGGCACCTGCCACAGAGGTGTGGCAGGTGCCACAGGAGGTGTGGGTGCCTGGGAGTGTGAGGGAGTGAGGCGAGGTAGTGTGTTGTGGGGCGGGAGGCTGCCCTCTCTCTTCACTCAAGAGAACTCTTGTTTTGCCTCAGTGTGGCTTTACGCTCCTTCTTTACAAATAAAATAAATAAATAAATATAAATATGTTTATTCAGGTAAGGTACATACATACAAGTGATGTTACATTAATGGATTGATATTTAGATAGAGCTAGTACATACAATGCCTAAAGCCACTATTACGCAATGCGTTTCGGGCAAGAAAAACATTAATATCTAGAACTTAATACTAATTGAGCATAAAGAATAAAAAGTGTTGAAAACAAATACAAATAAAGATAAAAAAAAGGGGGAACATGACTGAAAAAGCAGCACAAATACAATAGGTTGACAAACAGTGTTGATTAAAAAAAATAATAATAGTAAAATAACAGACATGGGTTGACAATAAAGGAGTGAGGTAGATTACAGGGAATTTATTAGGTAGTGTTTAGTTTTTATCTTAAACTGGTTGAGAGAGGTACAGTCTTTAACATGGTTGGGAAGGTCATTCCACATTCTGGGTCCCTTGATTTGTAGAGCATTTCTAGTTTGATTAAGTCGTACTCTAGGAATATCAAAACTGTATTTATTTCTGGTGTGGTGCTCATGGGTTCTGTTACAACCTTCAATAAAGCTTTTGAGGTCAGGATTGGCATTACAGTTCAGCGTTTTATATATGTATAATACACAAGAGAGAATGTGCAGTGACTTAATATCTAACATATTCAGAGATTTGAGTAAGGGTACCGAGTGATGTCTGGGGCCAGAGTTGGTTATTGTCCTAATAGCAGCTTTGTGTTGGGTAATGAGAGGACGTAAATGATTTTGGGTAGTAGAACCCCAAGCACAAATACCATAGTTGAGGTATGGATAGATGAGGGAGTAATAGAGAGTAACCAGGGCAGGGCGGGGTACATAATATCTGATCTTAGAAAGAATGCCAACAGTTTTTGAAACTTTTTTTGATATATTTAGAATGTGACCCTGGAAATTCAGCTTGTGATCGATGAGAACGCCAAGGAATTTGCCATCTAATTTGTTACAAATTTGGGTATTGTTTATTTTGAGATTTATCTGATTAGAGGATTTATTGCCAAACAGAATATAAAACGTTTTGTCAATGTTAAGGGTGAGTTTGTTGGCAGTTAGCCAAAGATGGACTTTCTCTAGCTCAGTATTTACTGTGGCATTTAGAGCAAGGGGGTCAGGACTGGAGTAAATGAAGGTTGTGTCGTCAGCAAATAGAATTGGTTTGAGGTGTTGGGAGGCATTTGGAAGGTCATTAATGTAGATGAGAAAGAGGAGAGGGCCAAGTATGCTGCCCTGAGGAACACCAATGTTGATGGGTAGGGTGGGAGAAATTGTATTATTCACAGAAACATACTGGAGCCTGTCAGTAAGATAAGATTTGAGGTATTGCAGGGAGTGTCCTCTGACTCCATAATGATGTAATTTAAGAAGAAGGTTTTGATGGTTGACAGTGTCAAAAGCCTTACGCAGGTCCACAAATAACCCAACAGGAAACTCCTTTTTATCAAGAGCTGCGTGAATTAAGTTAATCATACTAATAAGTGCATCGTTAGTGCTTTTTTTGGGTCTGAAGCCATATTGACAAGAGCTAAGTATATTGTGTTTGGCTAGAAAAGAGTAAAGCTGCTTGTAGATTAGTTTTTCGAATATTTTTGACAAGTTAGGCAGGATTGATATAGGTCTGTAGTTGTTAACATCTGTGAGATCACCACATTTGTGGACAGGGGTTACTCTTGCTTTTTTTAGAATGTCAGGAAAGGTTTGGAGTTCAAGTGACTTGTTGAAGAGCAATGCAATAGCAGGGGCTAGAGATCTGGAGGCTTCCCAGCAAACATTTTCATGTTTTTAAAACATCCTAAAAACGACATTTCATTGTTTTCAGCACGTTTATAATTACGTTTAGAAAAGGTTTTTTGAGAACTTTTATATACAACCTTAGAACGTATATAATTAACATTTCTAAAAACTTTTTTATGATCTTTTAATTACCTACATTAAAGCGTTTAGGGTAAATTAGGGTATAATAATTTTGTAATTCATATCTGAAATAGAAAGGGAGAGAAAGAAAGAAGACATATCTGAGATAGAAATGGACATCCTATATATGTATGTGTAAATTACAAATAAATAGGGTACAAAAAGAGAATTAAAATATTATATTTATTTAATTAAGAATGAGTAATACAACAAAATATATGTAATAGCTCGAAATATATAAACTATATCTATAACAGAATATAAAAGTAAAAATTTAAAAATCTATATATGCAATATGTGAACACAATAGATTTTGTGATCAAGCAGCCTGTGATTCATGTCATGCTGAGATCAGTCTGACGTTATAAGCAGTTATTGTTACTTAAAACTAAAACAAGTAAAATTTTCCGAGTATACATATAACACTATAGTTTTTCTATGACTAATAATAAAAATCTATTAATCAAAAGTTTAGGACTAATTAACTAAAAATAAAAATCTACAAGTGAATGTAAACACAGTCAAGTATAATATTCATGTAGAAAGAGAAAGAAAAAGAGAGAGAAGGAAAGAAAGAGAAAGAAAGAAAGGGAGAAAGAGAAAGAAAAGAAAAAACAGTCATGTATAATATTCATATTAGCACCATGCAATTTAACTTAGATTAAGTAAAAAATCTCAGACATTTTTAAATCAAATGAAATATGAGAGCCAGAGAGAGAGACCCAGAGCCAGAGAGAGAGAGCGAGAGCCAGAGAGAGAGCGCCACAGAGCCAGAGAGAGAGAGCGTGAGCCAGAGAGAGAGTGAGTCAGAGAGAGAGAGAGAGCCAGAGAGAGAGAGAGAGAGCCAGAGAGAGAGAGAGAGAGAGAGAGAGCCAGAGAGAGAGAGAGCCAGAGAGAGAGAGAGCCAGAGAGAGAGAGAGAGCCAGAGCCAGAGAGAGCCAGAGAGAGCGAAAGAGCCAGAGAGAGAGAGACAGAGCCAGAGAGAGAGAGACAGAGCCAGAGAGAGAGACAGAGACAGAGCCAGAGAGAGAGAGACAGAGCCAGAGAGAGAGAGACAGAGCCAGAGAGAGAGACAGAGCCAGAGAGAGAGAGAGAGAGCCAGAGAGAGAGAGAGAGAGAGCCAGAGAGAGAGAGAGAGAGAGCCAGAGAGAGAGAGAGAGAGAGCCAGAGAGAGAGAGAGCCAGAGAGAGAGAGCCAGAGAGAGAAAGAGAGGGAGAGAGAGAGAGAGCCAGAGAGAGAGAGAGCCAGAGAGAGAGAGAGAGAGCAAGAGAGCCAGAGAGAGAGAGAGAGACAGACAGAGACAGAAAGACACACACACAACAAAAGAGGAGACAGAACAAAATTAAGGCAAGGAGAGAGAAGACAGAACAGAAACAACAGAGAGAGGAGAGAAATGAGAAATCATTGAAGAGAAGGGGAAGAGAAACACAAGATAAGAAAAAGATACAAGAAAAATATACAAGATAAAAATGACATAAATGAATACCACAAATATAAAAAGTAAAGGAAGAGAGAAGCTAGAAGAGACAGGAAACGAGAGGTGTTAGAAGAGAGGAGGAAAGGAGAGATTAAAAGACAAGAAAAACAGGAGAGAAACGTAAAAGAAATAAAAAAAGGGACATTTGTGAGGAGAGAAAATAAAGAGACCAGAGAAGACCATATATCAAGAGTGTGAGGATAAAGACTTATATATTTTCTTAGTAGACATCCTCTGGCTCTTGTTGCCCCTCTTGTATACGAATTGTACTTGCAAGTTTTCCCTGAAAAGATATTAACAAAATTAATATTTAATTATTTATTTATATAAATTACACACACACAAACTTATATATATATATATATATATATATATATATATATATATATATATATATATATATATATATATATATATATATATATATAATATATATAGACCAGAGACCAATTATATATATATATATATGATTTCGTAAACCTCACCCTGTAAACATTCATGTTTCTACATGTTAAACAAGCTACGAGGATGAGGGAAGGGGATGTTCCCTCCATGCTGGATATTATATTTACCAGGAAAGAGAAAGATATATTTATCATTCAGTACCTCCCTCCTTTGGTACCTCCCTCCTTTTACCCAAGTGACATGGTCACTTGGGTAAAAGTGACCATGTCTTTTTGGGAATAAAGTATGCAATGCATTATAATCTGGAAGAAAATGAGCTTGAAGCAGTTGAAAAACCTGACTTGTGGAGAGGTCATTATGGGGAACTCAGATATTTCCTTAAGGAATTTGACAAACACTTGCTGTTAGGACATGAAGTAAATGAGATGTATGTCAAGTTTTGTGAAATATATGATAATGGCACAACAAAATTTATACTAAAGCAGAGATGCAGAACTAGGAAAAGGGGAAAAATTGCCCAAACATACAAGCAATACAAAGATGCGAGAAACAACAATAGCAGTAAGGAGAGGGGCAGAAAGACTATGACTTTCGGTCATATTCAACAACACAAATATACATACACACACACACATTATTGGAAAAAATTGGAATTGGAATATTGGAAAAAATAATTAAAACTAAATGGGTAGAACACCTGGAGAGAAATGATATAATTTCAGACAGACAGTATGGTTTTCGATTTGGAAGATCCTGTGTATCGAATTTACTCAGTTTCTATGATCGAGCAACAGATATATTACAGGAAAGAGATGGTTGGGTTGACTGCATCTATTTGGACCTAAAAAAGGCATTCGACAGTTCCACATAGAGAGGTTGTTCTGGAAACTGGAAAATATTGGAGGGGTGACAGGTAAGCTTCTAATATGGATGAAAAATTTTCTGACATAGAAAAATGAGGGCAGTAATCAGAGGCAATGTATCGGACTGGAGAAATGTCACAAGTGGAGTACCACAGGGTTCAGTTCTTGCACCAGTGATGTTTATTGTCTACATAAATGATCTACCAGTTGGTATACAGAATTACATGAACATGTTTGCTGATGATGCTAAGATAATAGGAAGGATAAGAAATTTAGATGATTGTCATGCCCTTCAAGAAAACCTGGATAAAATAAGTATATGGAGCACCACTTGGCAAATGGAATTTAATGTTAATAAATGCCATGTTATGGAATGTGGAACAGGAGAACATAGACCCCACACAACCTATACATTATGTGAGAAATCTTTAAAGAATTCTGATAAAGAAAGAGATCTAGGGGTGGTTCTAGATAGAAAACTATCACCTGAGGACCACATAAAGAATATTGTGCGAGGAGCCTATGCTACGCTTTCTAACTTTAGAATTGCGTTTAAATACATGGATGGTGATATACTAAAGAAATTGTTCATGACTTTTGTTACGCCAAAGCTAGAATATGCAGCTGTTGTGTGGTGCCCAACAACAGAAGTTGGCCCATATCTTAAGAAGCACATCAACAAACTGGAAAAGGTGCAAAGACATGCTACTAAGTGGCTCCCAGAACTGAAGGGCAAGAGCTACGAGGAGACGTTAGAGGCATTAAATATGCCAAAACTAAAAGACAGAAGAGGTGATATGATCACTACATACAAAATAGTAACAGGAATTGATAAAATCGACAGGGAAGATTTCCTGAGACCTGGAACTTCAAGAACAGGAGGTCATAGATTGAAACTAGCTTAACACAGATGCTAAAGAAATATAAGAAAATTCACTTTCGCAAATAGAGTGGTAGACGGTTGGAACAAGTTAGGTGAGAAGGTGGTGGAGGCCAAGACTGTCAGTAGTTTCAAAGCGTTATATGACAAAGAGTGCTGGGAAGACGGTCTCATCCTTTAACTACACTTAGGTAATTACACACACACACACACATACATATTATATATATATATATGTCGTACCTAGTAGCCAGAACTCACTTCTCAGCCTACTATGCAAGGCCCGATTTGCCTAAAAAGCCAAGTTTTCATGAATTAATGTTTTTTCGTCTACCTAACCTACCTAACCTAACCTAACCTAGCTTTTTTTGGCTACCTAACCTAACCTTACCTAGATATATAGGTTAGGTTAGGTTAGGTAGGGTTGGTTAGGTTCGGTCATATATCTACGTTAATTTTAACTCCAATAAAAAAAAATTGACCTCATACATAGTGAAAAGGGTAGCTTTATCATTTCATAAGAAAAAAATTATAGAAAATATATTAATTCAGGAAAACTTGGCTTATTAGGCAAATCGGGCCTTGAATAGTAGGCTGAGAAGTGAGTTCTGGCTACTAGGTACGATATATATATATATATATATATATATATATATATATATATATATATATATATGTCGTACCTAGTCGCCAGAACGCACTTTTCAGCCTACTATGCAAGGCCCGATTTGCCTAATAAGCCAAGTTTTCATGAATTAATATATTTTCTCTATTTTTTTTCTTATGAAATGATAAAGCTATCCATTTCATTATGTATGAGGTCAATTCTTTTTTTATTGGAGTTAAAATTAATAGATATATATGACCGAACCTAACCTATCTTTATAGGTTAGGTTAGGTAGCTGAAAATGTTAGGTTAGGTAGTCGAAAAAACATTAATTCAAGAAAACTTGGCTTATTAGGCAAATCGGGCCTTGCATAGTAGGCTGAGATGTGCGTTCTGGCTACTAGGTACGACACATTATATATATATTTATATATATATATATTTATATATATATATATATATATATATATATATATATATATATATATATATATATATATATATATATATATATATATATCGGACAATTAGTAAAAAAAAAAAAAAAAAATTAAATTATTTTACCTTGTACCTAGATCCACCAGGCCTGTTTGGTGCCTGTTTCAGTACTTGAGAAATCTGGAAGGTCACATCCTCCTCCTCAATTTGTGGATGTGCGTTGATAGATGATTCTGTAAAATTAAGTTATTTATATAATAATAAATTCAGTATAACAATAATATTCTGTAAAATTAAAAGTAATTTATACATCAATCAGATAAAACTCTCCAGAGATGGTGATACACAACATATAAAGGACAAGTTTCAGAACAAAATATGCATTTAGGAATAAGGTTTTGTACATGTAGGTAGCACATGAGAAAATAAGTGGAAGGTGATCAAGTTTATATTAACATGTTAATGGCTTTGTTAAGGCTTTGCAAGAATGAAAAAATATTAATATAATATCACCTACCAATTAATTGTACATCATTTATAAGTCAATTATTTGCATTATTATTATTCAATACTAATGATATAAAAATGCATTTTGTAATCTACTATTTATGCAAGTATTAAGCACAGGATCATGAAATAAACTGCAAAATACTGTAATGGATAAACCAATTAAGTTTACATTTTCCTATAGCTAAGTCAGTCAGTTCTATTAGCAGCAGAGAACAATTATGCCCAACCTCTATTAAATGAAACAATCTTAAGAGCAAGTGATAGAAATATAATCATTTATGCTTGGGATTATGGAATGGTTCCAAATATGAAAAATATCAAGTTTTTTGGTTAAAATTTTTTAACTTAAAATTTACATTTTTAAGTGAATTTTAAACTTTAAAAAAATTATTTAATTTTTTGGTTACTTACTTAAAATAACATTATATAGTTCTTGTTTTTGTAGAAATGCCAATTTCTTCTTTTGCCCTTCCAGACTGTATAGTGACCACAGGCCGTTTGTTCATATCTTCATTATTCTTCGAACTGTGGTTGCACAATCAGACCCACGTACACTGGTTAAAAGCATCACCTAAAAGCAACAACAAAAATGTAGTACACTGACGAATTTTGAATATATATATATATATATATATATAACTGAAAACTCACACCCCAGAAGTGACTCGAACCCATACTCCCAGAAGCAACGCATCTGGTATGTACAAGACGCCTTAATCCACTTGACCATCACGACCGGACATAATGAGGTGATAGCCGAGGCTATTTGAACCACCCCACCGCCGGCACTCGGATAGTTATCTTGGGCATAGCATTTTACCAAATCACCTCATTCTTTGGGGCAACACGTGAGGAACACAAATGCGAACAAGCCTGAATGGTCCCCAGGACATATGCAACTGAAAACTCACACCCCAGAAGTGACTCGAACCCATACTCCCAGAAGCAACGCATCTGGTATGTACAAGACGCCTTAATCCACTTGACCATCACGACCGGACATAATGAGGTGATAGCCGAGGCTATTTGAACCACCCCACCGCCGGCACTCGGATAGTTATCTTGGGCATAGCATTTTACCAAATCACCTCATTCTTTGGGGCAACACGTGAGGAACACAAATGCGAACAAGCCTGAATGGTCCCCAGGACATATGCAACTGAAAACTCACACCCCAGAAGTGACTCGAACCCATACTCCCAGAAGCAACGCATCTGGTATGTACAAGACGCCTTAATCCACTTGACCATCACGACCGGACATAATGAGGTGATAGCCGAGGCTATTTGAACCACCCCACCGCCGGCACTCGGATAGTTATCTTGGGCATAGCATTTTACCAAATCACCTCATTCTTTGGGGCAACACGTGAGGAACACAAATGCGAACAAGCCTGAATGGTCCCCAGGACATATGCAACTGAAAACTCACACCCCAGAAGTGACTCGAACCCATACTCCCAGAAGCAACGCATCTGGTATGTACAAGACGCCTTAATCCACTTGACCATCACGACCGGACATAATGAGGTGATAGCCGAGGCTATTTGAACCACCCCACCGCCGGCACTCGGATAGTTATCTTGGGCATAGCATTTTACCAAATCACCTCATTCTTTGGGGCAACACGTGAGGAACACAAATGCGAACAAGCCTGAATGGTCCCCAGGACATATGCAACTGAAAACTCACACCCCAGAAGTGACTCGAACCCATACTCCCAGAAGCAACGCATCTGGTATGTACAAGACGCCTTAATCCACTTGACCATCACGACCGGACATAATGAGGTGATAGCCGAGGCTATTTGAACCACCCCACCGCCGGCACTCGGATAGTTATCTTGGGCATAGCATTTTACCAAATCACCTCATTCTTTGGGGCAACACGTGAGGAACACAAATGCGAACAAGCCTGAATGGTCCCCAGGACATATGCAACTGAAAACTCACACCCCAGAAGTGACTCGAACCCATACTCCCAGAAGCAACGCATCTGGTATGTACAAGACGCCTTAATCCACTTGACCATCACGACCGGACATAATGAGGTGATAGCCGAGGCTATTTGAACCACCCCACCGCCGGCACTCGGATAGTTATCTTGGGCATAGCATTTTACCAAATCACCTCATTCTTTGGGGCAACACGTGAGGAACACAAATGCGAACAAGCCTGAATGGTCCCCAGGACATATGCAACTGAAAACTCACACCCCAGAAGTGACTCGAACCCATACTCCCAGAAGCAACGCATCTGGTATGTACAAGACGCCTTAATCCACTTGACCATCACGACCGGACATAATGAGGTGATAGCCGAGGCTATTTGAACCACCCCACCGCCGGCACTCGGATAGTTATCTTGGGCATAGCATTTTACCAAATCACCTCATTCTTTGGGGCAACACGTGAGGAACACAAATGCGAACAAGCCTGAATGGTCCCCAGGACATATGCAACTGAAAACTCACACCCCAGAAGTGACTCGAACCCATACTCCCAGAAGCAACGCATCTGGTATGTACAAGACGCCTTAATCCACTTGACCATCACGACCGGACATAATGAGGTGATAGCCGAGGCTATTTGAACCACCCCACCGCCGGCACTCGGATAGTTATCTTGGGCATAGCATTTTACCAAATCACCTCATTCTTTGGGGCAACACGTGAGGAACACAAATGCGAACAAGCCTGAATGGTCCCCAGGACATATGCAACTGAAAACTCACACCCCAGAAGTGACTCGAACCCATACTCCCAGAAGCAACGCATCTGGTATGTACAAGACGCCTTAATCCACTTGACCATCACGACCGGACATAATGAGGTGATAGCCGAGGCTATTTGAACCACCCCACCGCCGGCACTCGGATAGTTATCTTGGGCATAGCATTTTACCAAATCACCTCATTCTTTGGGGCAACACGTGAGGAACACAAATGCGAACAAGCCTGAATGGTCCCCAGGACATATGCAACTGAAAACTCACACCCCAGAAGTGACTCGAACCCATACTCCCAGAAGCAACGCATCTGGTATGTACAAGACGCCTTAATCCACTTGACCATCACGACCGGACATAATGAGGTGATAGCCGAGGCTATTTGAACCACCCCACCGCCGGCACTCGGATAGTTATCTTGGGCATAGCATTTTTCCAAATCACCTCATTCTTTGGGGCAACACGTGAGGAACACAAATGCGAACAAGCCTGAATGGTCCCCAGGACATATGCAACTGAAAACTCACACCCCAGAAGTGACTCGAACCCATACTCCCAGAAGCAACGCATCTGGTATGTACAAGACGCCTTAATCCACTTGACCATCACGACCGGACATAATGAGGTGATAGCCGAGGCTATTTGAACCACCCCACCGCCGGCACTCGGATAGTTATCTTGGGCATAGCATTTTACCAAATCACCTCATTCTTTGGGGCAACACGTGAGGAACACAAATGCGAACAAGCCTGAATGGTCCCCAGGACATATGCAACTGAAAACTCACACCCCAGAAGTGACTCGAACCCATACTCCCAGAAGCAACGCATCTGGTATGTACAAGACGCCTTAATCCACTTGACCATCACGACCGGACATAATGAGGTGATAGCCGAGGCTATTTGAACCACCCCACCGCCGGCACTCGGATAGTTATCTTGGGCATAGCATTTTACCAAATCACCTCATTCTTTGGGGCAACACGTGAGGAACACAAATGCGAACAAGCCTGAATGGTCCCCAGGACATATGCAACTGAAAACTCACACCCCAGAAGTGACTCGAACCCATACTCCCAGAAGCAACGCATCTGGTATGTACAAGACGCCTTAATCCACTTGACCATCACGACCGGACATAATGAGGTGATAGCCGAGGCTATTTGAACCACCCCACCGCCGGCACTCGGATAGTTATCTTGGGCATAGCATTTTACCAAATCACCTCATTCTTTGGGGCAACACGTGAGGAACACAAATGCGAACAAGCCTGAATGGTCCCCAGGACATATGCAACTGAAAACTCACACCCCAGAAGTGACTCGAACCCATACTCCCAGAAGCAACGCATCTGGTATGTACAAGACGCCTTAATCCACTTGACCATCACGACCGGACATAATGAGGTGATAGCCGAGGCTATTTGAACCACCCCACCGCCGGCACTCGGATAGTTATCTTGGGCATAGCATTTTACCAAATCACCTCATTCTTTGGGGCAACACGTGAGGAACACAAATGCGAACAAGCCTGAATGGTCCCCAGGACATATGCAACTGAAAACTCACACCCCAGAAGTGACTCGAACCCATACTCCCAGAAGCAACGCATCTGGTATGTACAAGACGCCTTAATCCACTTGACCATCACGACCGGACATAATGAGGTGATAGCCGAGGCTATTTGAACCACCCCACCGCCGGCACTCGGATAGTTATCTTGGGCATAGCATTTTACCAAATCACCTCATTCTTTGGGGCAACACGTGAGGAACACAAATGCGAACAAGCCTGAATGGTCCCCAGGACATATGCAACTGAAAACTCACACCCCAGAAGTGACTCGAACCCATACTCCCAGAAGCAACGCATCTGGTATGTACAAGACGCCTTAATCCACTTGACCATCACGACCGGACATAATGAGGTGATAGCCGAGGCTATTTGAACCACCCCACCGCCGGCACTCGGATAGTTATCTTGGGCATAGCATTTTACCAAATCACCTCATTCTTTGGGGCAACACGTGAGGAACACAAATGCGAACAAGCCTGAATGGTCCCCAGGACATATGCAACTGAAAACTCACACCCCAGAAGTGACTCGAACCCATACTCCCAGAAGCAACGCATCTGGTATGTACAAGACGCCTTAATCCACTTGACCATCACGACCGGACATAATGAGGTGATAGCCGAGGCTATTTGAACCACCCCACCGCCGGCACTCGGATAGTTATCTTGGGCATAGCATTTTACCAAATCACCTCATTCTTTGGGGCAACACGTGAGGAACACAAATGCGAACAAGCCTGAATGGTCCCCAGGACATATGCAACTGAAAACTCACACCCCAGAAGTGACTCGAACCCATACTCCCAGAAGCAACGCATCTGGTATGTACAAGACGCCTTAATCCACTTGACCATCACGACCGGACATAATGAGGTGATAGCCGAGGCTATTTGAACCACCCCACCGCCGGCACTCGGATAGTTATCTTGGGCATAGCATTTTACCAAATCACCTCATTCTTTGGGGCAACACGTGAGGAACACAAATGCGAACAAGCCTGAATGGTCCCCAGGACATATGCAACTGAAAACTCACACCCCAGAAGTGACTCGAACCCATACTCCCAGAAGCAACGCATCTGGTATGTACAAGACGCCTTAATCCACTTGACCATCACGACCGGACATAATGAGGTGATAGCCGAGGCTATTTGAACCACCCCACCGCCGGCACTCGGATAGTTATCTTGGGCATAGCATTTTACCAAATCACCTCATTCTTTGGGGCAACACGTGAGGAACACAAATGCGAACAAGCCTGAATGGTCCCCAGGACATATGCAACTGAAAACTCACACCCCAGAAGTGACTCGAACCCATACTCCCAGAAGCAACGCATCTGGTATGTACAAGACGCCTTAATCCACTTGACCATCACGACCGGACATAATGAGGTGATAGCCGAGGCTATTTGAACCACCCCACCGCCGGCACTCGGATAGTTATCTTGGGCATAGCATTTTACCAAATCACCTCATTCTTTGGGGCAACACGTGAGGAACACAAATGCGAACAAGCCTGAATGGTCCCCAGGACATATGCAACTGAAAACTCACACCCCAGAAGTGACTCGAACCCATACTCCCAGAAGCAACGCATCTGGTATGTACAAGACGCCTTAATCCACTTGACCATCACGACCGGACATAATGAGGTGATAGCCGAGGCTATTTGAACCACCCCACCGCCGGCACTCGGATAGTTATCTTGGGCATAGCATTTTACCAAATCACCTCATTCTTTGGGGCAACACGTGAGGAACACAAATGCGAACAAGCCTGAATGGTCCCCAGGACATATGCAACTGAAAACTCACACCCCAGAAGTGACTCGAACCCATACTCCCAGAAGCAACGCATCTGGTATGTACAAGACGCCTTAATCCACTTGACCATCACGACCAGACATAATGAGGTGATAGCCGAGGCTATTTGAACCACCCCACCGCCGGCACTCGGATAGTTATCTTGGGCATAGCATTTTACCAAATCACCTCATTCTTTGGGGCAACACGTGAGGAACACAAATGCGAACAAGCCTGAATGGTCCCCAGGACATATGCAACTGAAAACTCACACCCCAGAAGTGACTCGAACCCATACTCCCAGAAGCAACGCATCTGGTATGTACAAGACGCCTTAATCCACTTGACCATCACGACCGGACATAATGAGGTGATAGCCGAGGCTATTTGAACCACCCCACCGCCGGCACTCGGATAGTTATCTTGGGCATAGCATTTTACCAAATCACCTCATTCTTTGGGGCAACACGTGAGGAACACAAATGCGAACAAGCCTGAATGGTCCCCAGGACATATGCAACTGAAAACTCACACCCCAGAAGTGACTCGAACCCATACTCCCAGAAGCAACGCATCTGGTATGTACAAGACGCCTTAATCCACTTGACCATCACGACCGGACATAATGAGGTGATAACCGAGGCTATTTGAACCACCCCACCGCCGGCACTCGGATAGTTATCTTGGGCATAGCATTTTTCCAAATCACCTCATTCTTTGGGGCAACACGTGAGGAACACAAATGCGAACAAGCCTGAATGGTCCCCAGGACATATGCAACTGAAAACTCACACCCCAGAAGTGACTCGAACCCATACTCCCAGAAGCAACGCATCTGGTATGTACAAGACGCCTTAATCCACTTGACCATCACGACCGGACATAATGAGGTGATAGCCGAGGCTATTTGAACCACCCCACCGCCGGCACTCGGATAGTTATCTTGGGCATAGCATTTTACCAAATCACCTCATTCTTTGGGGCAACACGTGAGGAACACAAATGCGAACAAGCCTGAATGGTCCCCAGGACATATGCAACTGAAAACTCACACCCCAGAAGTGACTCGAACCCATACTCCCAGAAGCAACGCATCTGGTATGTACAAGACGCCTTAATCCACTTGACCATCACGACCGGACATAATGAGGTGATAGCCGAGGCTATTTGAACCACCCCACCGCCGGCACTCGGATAGTTATCTTGGGCATAGCATTTTACCAAATCACCTCATTCTTTGGGGCAACACGTGAGGAACACAAATGCGAACAAGCCTGAATGGTCCCCAGGACATATGCAACTGAAAACTCACACCCCAGAAGTGACTCGAACCCATACTCCCAGAAGCAACGCATCTGGTATGTACAAGACGCCTTAATCCACTTGACCATCACGACCGGACATAATGAGGTGATAGCCGAGGCTATTTGAACCACCCCACCGCCGGCACTCGGATAGTTATCTTGGGCATAGCATTTTACCAAATCACCTCATTCTTTGGGGCAACACGTGAGGAACACAAATGCGAACAAGCCTGAATGGTCCCCAGGACATATGCAACTGAAAACTCACACCCCAGAAGTGACTCGAACCCATACTCCCAGAAGCAACGCATCTGGTATGTACAAGACGCCTTAATCCACTTGACCATCACGACCGGACATAATGAGGTGATAGCCGAGGCTATTTGAACCACCCCACCGCCGGCACTCGGATAGTTATCTTGGGCATAGCATTTTACCAAATCACCTCATTCTTTGGGGCAACACGTGAGGAACACAAATGCGAACAAGCCTGAATGGTCCCCAGGACATATGCAACTGAAAACTCACACCCCAGAAGTGACTCGAACCCATACTCCCAGAAGCAACGCATCTGGTATGTACAAGACGCCTTAATCCACTTGACCATCACGACCGGACATAATGAGGTGATAGCCGAGGCTATTTGAACCACCCCACCGCCGGCACTCGGATAGTTATCTTGGGCATAGCATTTTACCAAATCACCTCATTCTTTGGGGCAACACGTGAGGAACACAAATGCGAACAAGCCTGAATGGTCCCCAGGACATATGCAACTGAAAACTCACACCCCAGAAGTGACTCGAACCCATACTCCCAGAAGCAACGCATCTGGTATGTACAAGACGCCTTAATCCACTTGACCATCACGACCGGACATAATGAGGTGATAGCCGAGGCTATTTGAACCACCCCACCGCCGGCACTCGGATAGTTATCTTGGGCATAGCATTTTACCAAATCACCTCATTCTTTGGGGCAACACGTGAGGAACACAAATGCGAACAAGCCTGAATGGTCCCCAGGACATATGCAACTGAAAACTCACACCCCAGAAGTGACTCGAACCCATACTCCCAGAAGCAACGCATCTGGTATGTACAAGACGCCTTAATCCACTTGACCATCACGACCGGACATAATGAGGTGATAGCCGAGGCTATTTGAACCACCCCACCGCCGGCACTCGGATAGTTATCTTGGGCATAGCATTTTACCAAATCACCTCATTCTTTGGGGCAACACGTGAGGAACACAAATGCGAACAAGCCTGAATGGTCCCCAGGACATATGCAACTGAAAACTCACACCCCAGAAGTGACTCGAACCCATACTCCCAGAAGCAACGCATCTGGTATGTACAAGACGCCTTAATCCACTTGACCATCACGACCGGACATAATGAGGTGATAGCCGAGGCTATTTGAACCACCCCACCGCCGGCACTCGGATAGTTATCTTGGGCATAGCATTTTACCAAATCACCTCATTCTTTGGGGCAACACGTGAGGAACACAAATGCGAACAAGCCTGAATGGTCCCCAGGACATATGCAACTGAAAACTCATGAGGTGATTTGGTAAAATGCTATGCCCAAGATAACTATCCGAGTGCCGGCGGTGGGGTGGTTCAAATAGCCTCGGCTATCACCTCATTATGTCCGGTCGTGATGGTCAAGTGGATTAAGGCGTCTTGTACATACCAGATGCGTTGCTTCTGGGAGTATGGGTTCGAGTCACTTCTGGGGTGTGAGTTTTCAGTTGCATATGTCCTGGGGACCATTCAGGCTTGTTCGCATTTGTGTTCCTCACGTGTTGCCCCAAAGAATGAGGTGATTTGGTAAAATGCTATGCCCAAGATAACTATCCGAGTGCCGGCGGTGGGGTGGTTCAAATAGCCTCGGCTATCACCTCATTATGTCCGGTCGTGATGGTCAAGTGGATTAAGGCGTCTTGTACATACCAGATGCGTTGCTTCTGGGAGTATGGGTTCGAGTCACTTCTGGGGTGTGAGTTTTCAGTTGCATATGTCCTGGGGACCATTCAGGCTTGTTCGCATTTGTGTTCCTCACGTGTTGCCCCAAAGAATGAGGTGATTTGGTAAAATGCTATGCCCAAGATAACTATCCGAGTGCCGGCGGTGGGGTGGTTCAAATAGCCTCGGCTATCACCTCATTATGTCCGGTCGTGATGGTCAAGTGGATTAAGGCGTCTTGTACATACCAGATGCGTTGCTTCTGGGAGTATGGGTTCGAGTCACTTCTGGGGTGTGAGTTTTCAGTTGCATATGTCCTGGGGACCATTCAGGCTTGTTCGCATTTGTGTTCCTCACGTGTTGCCCCAAAGAATGAGGTGATTTGGTAAAATGCTATGCCCAAGATAACTATCCGAGTGCCGGCGGTGGGGTGGTTCAAATAGCCTCGGCTATCACCTCATTATGTCCGGTCGTGATGGTCAAGTGGATTAAGGCGTCTTGTACATACCAGATGCGTTGCTTCTGGGAGTATGGGTTCGAGTCACTTCTGGGGTGTGAGTTTTCAGTTGCATATGTCCTGGGGACCATTCAGGCTTGTTCGCATTTGTGTTCCTCACGTGTTGCCCCAAAGAATGAGGTGATTTGGTAAAATGCTATGCCCAAGATAACTATCCGAGTGCCGGCGGTGGGGTGGTTCAAATAGCCTCGGCTATCACCTCATTATGTCCGGTCGTGATGGTCAAGTGGATTAAGGCGTCTTGTACATACCAGATGCGTTGCTTCTGGGAGTATGGGTTCGAGTCACTTCTGGGGTGTGAGTTTTCAGTTGCATATGTCCTGGGGACCATTCAGGCTTGTTCGCATTTGTGTTCCTCACGTGTTGCCCCAAAGAATGAGGTGATTTGGTAAAATGCTATGCCCAAGATAACTATCCGAGTGCCGGCGGTGGGGTGGTTCAAATAGCCTCGGCTATCACCTCATTATGTCCGGTCGTGATGGTCAAGTGGATTAAGGCGTCTTGTACATACCAGATGCGTTGCTTCTGGGAGTATGGGTTCGAGTCACTTCTGGGGTGTGAGTTTTCAGTTGCATATGTCCTGGGGACCATTCAGGCTTGTTCGCATTTGTGTTCCTCACGTGTTGCCCCAAAGAATGAGGTGATTTGGTAAAATGCTATGCCCAAGATAACTATCCGAGTGCCGGCGGTGGGGTGGTTCAAATAGCCTCGGCTATCACCTCATTATGTCCGGTCGTGATGGTCAAGTGGATTAAGGCGTCTTGTACATACCAGATGCGTTGCTTCTGGGAGTATGGGTTCGAGTCACTTCTGGGGTGTGAGTTTTCAGTTGCATATGTCCTGGGGACCATTCAGGCTTGTTCGCATTTGTGTTCCTCACGTGTTGCCCCAAAGAATGAGGTGATTTGGTAAAATGCTATGCCCAAGATAACTATCCGAGTGCCGGCGGTGGGGTGGTTCAAATAGCCTCGGCTATCACCTCATTATGTCCGGTCGTGATGGTCAAGTGGATTAAGGCGTCTTGTACATACCAGATGCGTTGCTTCTGGGAGTATGGGTTCGAGTCACTTCTGGGGTGTGAGTTTTCAGTTGCATATGTCCTGGGGACCATTCAGGCTTGTTCGCATTTGTGTTCCTCACGTGTTGCCCCAAAGAATGAGGTGATTTGGTAAAATGCTATGCCCAAGATAACTATCCGAGTGCCGGCGGTGGGGTGGTTCAAATAGCCTCGGCTATCACCTCATTATGTCCGGTCGTGATGGTCAAGTGGATTAAGGCGTCTTGTACATACCAGATGCGTTGCTTCTGGGAGTATGGGTTCGAGTCACTTCTGGGGTGTGAGTTTTCAGTTGCATATGTCCTGGGGACCATTCAGGCTTGTTCGCATTTGTGTTCCTCACGTGTTGCCCCAAAGAATGAGGTGATTTGGTAAAATGCTATGCCCAAGATAACTATCCGAGTGCCGGCGGTGGGGTGGTTCAAATAGCCTCGGCTATCACCTCATTATGTCCGGTCGTGATGGTCAAGTGGATTAAGGCGTCTTGTACATACCAGATGCGTTGCTTCTGGGAGTATGGGTTCGAGTCACTTCTGGGGTGTGAGTTTTCAGTTGCATATGTCCTGGGGACCATTCAGGCTTGTTCGCATTTGTGTTCCTCACGTGTTGCCCCAAAGAATGAGGTGATTTGGTAAAATGCTATGCCCAAGATAACTATCCGAGTGCCGGCGGTGGGGTGGTTCAAATAGCCTCGGCTATCACCTCATTATGTCCGGTCGTGATGGTCAAGTGGATTAAGGCGTCTTGTACATACCAGATGCGTTGCTTCTGGGAGTATGGGTTCGAGTCACTTCTGGGGTGTGAGTTTTCAGTTGCATATGTCCTGGGGACCATTCAGGCTTGTTCGCATTTGTGTTCCTCACGTGTTGCCCCAAAGAATGAGGTGATTTGGTAAAATGCTATGCCCAAGATAACTATCCGAGTGCCGGCGGTGGGGTGGTTCAAATAGCCTCGGCTATCACCTCATTATGTCCGGTCGTGATGGTCAAGTGGATTAAGGCGTCTTGTACATACCAGATGCGTTGCTTCTGGGAGTATGGGTTCGAGTCACTTCTGGGGTGTGAGTTTTCAGTTGCATATGTCCTGGGGACCATTCAGGCTTGTTCGCATTTGTGTTCCTCACGTGTTGCCCCAAAGAATGAGGTGATTTGGTAAAATGCTATGCCAAAGATAACTATCCGAGTGCCGGCGGTGGGGTGGTTCAAATAGCCTCGGCTATCACCTCATTATGTCCGGTCGTGATGGTCAAGTGGATTAAGGCGTCTTGTACATACCAGATGCGTTGCTTCTGGGAGTATGGGTTCGAGTCACTTCTGGGGTGTGAGTTTTCAGTTGCATATGTCCTGGGGACCATTCAGGCTTGTTCGCATTTGTGTTCCTCACGTGTTGCCCCAAAGAATGAGGTGATTTGGTAAAATGCTATGCCCAAGATAACTATCCGAGTGCCGGCGGTGGGGTGGTTCAAATAGCCTCGGCTATCACCTCATTATGTCCGGTCGTGATGGTCAAGTGGATTAAGGCGTCTTGTACATACCAGATGCGTTGCTTCTGGGAGTATGGGTTCGAGTCACTTCTGGGGTGTGAGTTTTCAGTTGCATATGTCCTGGGGACCATTCAGGCTTGTTCGCATTTGTGTTCCTCACGTGTTGCCCCAAAGAATGAGGTGATTTGGTAAAATGCTATGCCCAAGATAACTATCCGAGTGCCGGCGGTGGGGTGGTTCAAATAGCCTCGGCTATCACCTCATTATGTCCGGTCGTGATGGTCAAGTGGATTAAGGCGTCTTGTACATACCAGATGCGTTGCTTCTGGGAGTATGGGTTCGAGTCACTTCTGGGGTGTGAGTTTTCAGTTGCATATGTCCTGGGGACCATTCAGGCTTGTTCGCATTTGTGTTCCTCACGTGTTGCCCCAAAGAATGAGGTGATTTGGTAAAATGCTATGCCCAAGATAACTATCCGAGTGCCGGCGGTGGGGTGGTTCAAATAGCCTCGGCTATCACCTCATTATGTCCGGTCGTGATGGTCAAGTGGATTAAGGCGTCTTGTACATACCAGATGCGTTGCTTCTGGGAGTATGGGTTCGAGTCACTTCTGGGGTGTGAGTTTTCAGTTGCATATGTCCTGGGGACCATTCAGGCTTGTTCGCATTTGTGTTCCTCACGTGTTGCCCCAAAGAATGAGGTGATTTGGTAAAATGCTATGCCCAAGATAACTATCCGAGTGCCGGCGGTGGGGTGGTTCAAATAGCCTCGGCTATCACCTCATTATGTCCGGTCGTGATGGTCAAGTGGATTAAGGCGTCTTGTACATACCAGATGCGTTGCTTCTGGGAGTATGGGTTCGAGTCACTTCTGGGGTGTGAGTTTTCAGTTGCATATGTCCTGGGGACCATTCAGGCTTGTTCGCATATATATATATATATATATATATATATATATATATATATATATATATATATATATATATATATATATATATATATATATATATATTAGTTGATTTTATACCCGCATTAGGTCAGGTGATAATACAATGAAGGTGAAAACATGGGGGGATACATAAGGGATAAACATAGGGGCTGCAGAAGGCTTATTGGCCCATACGAGGCATCTCCTATCTAAACACAAAGATTAATCCAGTGTAATTGGCCTGTTATGTTGTAACATAACATATATATATATATATATATATATATATATATATATATATATATATATATATATATATATATATATATATATATATATATATATATATATATATATATATATATATATATATATATGTATGCCATATACATATATATGCTATGTTGTATGCTACAACTTGGCTGATAATAAAGCCATTCACAACTGCAGGCCTAATAAAAAAAGGAGGTGGCATAGCAATATCTTACAAAGATACCTTCATCTGCAATAGTCTCATTAGTAATAGAGACGACTATTGTGAATATACCTTTGCCAAGTTCTCCAGTAAATCCCTTAAATCCTCCTTGACTATAAGTGCCATCTATAGATTTCCCAATACCGACATAGCTTCATTCTCAGATAACGTAAGGAATCTTATCATAAATAACAATCTCAACAAAAATCAAACCAACTTAGTGGTTTGTAATGGTGAACAAAACATGCAGATACTTATATATAACCTGTGAATAGAGTGTAATAACACCAAAACTATTTGTTTATTGTTTTATGACCATAATAATTGAATCACTAATATGATTCACTAATATATAATCCTAATAATAATCACTAATATATAATCCATTGAGCATGCTGCATCTCTTTCAGTCTCTTTGCAATTTGAACAAGAGGGTTTTTAATTGATCGAACCATATTCTTAAAGTAAAGTAAATGAGATGTATTCCATATTTTGCAAAATATACGATGAAGGCACACAAACATTCATACCAAAACTGAAGGGCAGGATTTATGAGGAGACATTAGAGGCATTAAATATTCCAAACTAGAAGACAGAAGGAAAAGAGGAGATATGATCACTACGTACAAAACAGTAACAGGAATTGATAAACTTGATAGGGAAGATTTCCCGAGACCTGGAATTTCAAGAACAAGAGGTTATAGATTTAAACGAACTAAACAAAGATGCCGAAGAAATGTAAGACAATTCACTTTTGCAAACAGAATGGTAAACGGTTGGAACATGTTAGGTGAGAAGGTGGTGGAGGCCAAATCCGTCAAAAGTTTCAAAGCATTATATGACAAAGAGTGCTGGGAAAATGGGACACCACGAGTGTAGCTCTCCATCCATCTGATTGATAACCCAAATGAATTTTTCATGGATATGATACCAACATCAAATCATAAATCAGATGTGATCCTATCCCCACTGGATTTTGAAGAAGCCATAGACAGTATGCCTATGCACTCTGCACCAGGCCCTGACTCTTGGAACTCTATATTCATCAAGAACTGTAAAAAACGTTATCGCAGGCCCTTCACATTCTTTGGAGACAAAGCCAAGATACTGGCATTGTCCCTGACATACTAAAAACAGCAGAGATAGCACCGCCCCATAAAGGAGGAAATAAGGCAGAGGCAAAAAACTACAGACCGATAGCACTAACATCGCACATCATAAAAATCTTTGAGAGAATGCTAAGAAGTAAGATCACAAAATACATGGAATCACAGCATCTCCATAACCCCAGACAACATGGTTTCAGAACAGGGCGCTCTTGCCTATCACAGTTGCTGGACCACTCTGACATGGCACTAGATGCCATGGAAGACAAACAAAACGCTTTGACAAAAAAAAGCCTTTGACAAATGTGACCATTGTGTTATTGCACATAAAATGCGTTCAAAAGGAATTACCGGAAAAATAGGCAGATGGATATACAACTTCCTGACTAATAGAACCCAATGTGTAGTAGTCAACAAAATAAAATCTGGACCATCAACCGTAAAGAGCTCAGTCCCCAAGCGTACTGTGCTTGCTCCAATACTTTTTCTCATCCTCATATCGGACATAGACAAGGACACAACCTATAGTACTTGATCATCCTTTGCAGATGACACTAGAATCTTCACGAGAGTAGGCAACATAGAGGACACGGCAAACCTCCAATCAGATGTAAATCAGGTCTTTCTATGGGCTACAGAAAATAACATGGTGATTAACGAACATAAGTTTCAGCTCATGCGCTACGGAAAAAATAAAAAAATATAAAAACGGAAACCACTTACAAAACTCAGTCAAATCATAACATTGAACGGAAAAGCAACGTAAAGGATTTGGGTGTACTGATGTCAGAAGGCCTTACATTTAAAGAACACAATAAAGTAGCCGTCACAACTGCAAGAAAAATGACAGGATAGATAACAAGAACTTTTCACACTAGAGATGCTATACCGATGATGATAGTTTTCAAGACGCTAGTGCTCTCTAGAGTGGAATACTGCTGCATAATGAAAGCCCCTTTCAAAGCTGGAGAAATTACTGACCTATACTTATGCATTTATCTTCGGTTTAACACAACAGGCACCAGACACACGCTAGGCATCATACACACTAGGATAAAACAAACATTAGGCCAGAAGTCAGAAAAGAATTCAAAGAATTTTACTGGAAAGGCTTGCTGTTAGGAAAGGAAGTAATTGAGATGAATTAATGCACAGTATGTCAATTTTGTGAAATATATGATAAAGGAACAAAAACATTTATACCAAAACAAAGATGCAGAACTAGGAAACAGGATTTGTTCAACTGAAATTTCAAGACGGACAGAGACCAAAAGACACAAAAATGGAATCAATATACGAAGAGGCCAAACCCCCAAACATACCAGTAATACAAAGAGAAACAACTACACGGCAGTGAGGAGAGAGGCAGAAAGAAATTTTGAAAAAAAGGAACAAACAAATGTAAAGTAGAACAAATCATATTCTATAAATACAGCAACAACCAATTGCAGGTAAAGGATAATATTCAGAGCTTTTAAATGCATGGATGGCGAAATACTCAAGAAATTGTTCACGACTTTTGTTAGACCAAAGTTGGAATATGCAGCGGTTGTATGGTGCCCATATCTTAAGAAGCACATAAACAAACTGGAAAAGGTGCAAAGACATGCTACTAAGTGGCTCCCAGAACTGAAGGACAAGAACTATGAGGAGAGGTTAGAGGCATTAAATATACCAAATATACTACACAAATATATATACTACACATGCACAATAAACTACCCTACACAGGCTGAGTATGGTGTGTACAATAAATTATTAGCTAAAAGATAAGACTGAGTTTGTATAAATGGGGGTTAAGTCAGAGTGGGAAAATGTAAGTGGAGTGCCTAAAAACCCTGTCCTGGGACCTCTGTAATTCATAATATATACAAATAATTTAGACTCAGGTTTGATCAGCAATATTTGAAAATTTCCAGACGATACAAAAGGGATTTTTTTCTGGATTCAGGATTATTTTTTTATGGCTGAAAACAGGTTTTCAGCAATAAAAGAAATACAGTATTGCTGGAACAACCGTCGACATCTTCAAGAGAAAACCTGAACATCTTCAAGAAGTGAAGATGACCTTGAGAAGAAGTATAGGTTGGGAGAAGTATAGGTTAGGAATTGTCTCCAAAGAATTCTCAAAGAATTACTCGTTATTGCTATCCAAGATAATTAGACGAGCCAAAGCTAAATACTACGAAGATAAATTTACCCAAATAAAGAGTACCTTACCTAAAAATATGTATGTACCTTACGTAAATAAACATTTGATTTTGAAGTGCCGGACAAACAAGGCTGTGGTGGATATGTGGGCCTGAGGGGCCTGTCCAAGCAACAGCCTGTTGGACCAAGCTCTCACATGTCAAGCCTGGCCTTGGAAGGGCTTGGTGAGTAGAACAACTACCAGAACCCTATAATGCATGTATCAAGGTGTCCAGGCAGTGAGCACCACATAATGCAGTGCAGTCCTGTAAGAATAAGCACAGTAAGTATGGGCATGGAGGGGGTGCAGCAGTGGCTTGTGAAGGGCTGGAGAGTAAATGGACATGCCCAGGGGTAAAAAGCATTAGGGTAACAGAACATAGCCCATAAAAATAGTAATGACAATGAATGAATAATTATATGAATGCAATAATACTTCATATCTCAATAGGAATACTAAGCAGGATGCAAGACAAGGTACTGGTGGTGATAGTGGTTGGTACAAGTCCTCACATCCCCACAGACACCAGTAACAGCCCTCACCTCCCAACACAGTACCCTTGTAGCGAGTTAATCTTATACTCGCTTCATTATCTTATAGCATAACTAATTAACACTAATTACAGAAGCTACACAGGTGATATTTTGGTGTGAGTTGAGCGCACTGAGCGTCGGTATCGCTACACCCTTGTTCCTTAACAACCCTTTGGACCTTTATTACAGAAAAATAGAATCAATTAATTTAATAAAATATAAAATATAAGTGCTTACTTACGATAATACTATCGGTGGAACACAAAATCTTCTTCTCCTTGATAGTAGGTGCAGTTTGCATGAAGGGTTAGTCCTCGCCATGACTGAACTGACGACAAAATGGCCGATGTGTTGATATGGCGTCAGGTGACGCTATGACGTCACAGGTGAGGGACGCTTTGCGCATTACTCCCTCGTACTTAAAAGTACTACAGGTACTTTTTGGTTTTATTTTTGAATATGGCAGAAGTTGGACAGCTTTTCAAATCATTATAAGGGAGTGAGTTCCATAGACTAGGTCCCTTTATTTACATAGAGTGTTTACATAGATTAAGTTTGACTCTGGGGATATCAAAGAGATATTTATGTCTGGTGGGGACGTGGCCATGTGTTCTATTACATCTGTCCAGGAAGAGTTTCAGAACAGGGTTTGCAGTTAGAAAAAGGGCTTTATAAACGTAATTTACACAGGAGAATGTATGGAGTGAATTTGTTTAGCATGTTTAAGGATTTGAACAAGGGAGCTGTGTGTTGTCTGAAGGTAGAGTTATTTATTGTCCTGATAGCAGATTTTTACTGGATGATGATGGGCTTGAGGTAGTTTGCAGAGGTTGAACCCCAAGCACAAACGCCATAAGAATGATAGGGATAGATAAGTGCATAATAGAGTGAGAGGAGAGCAGAGTAGGGTACATAATATCTGATCTTAAACAGTATACCAACTGTTTTAGAAACCTTTTTAGTTATGTGTTGTATATGGGTGCGGAAGTTGAGTCTCTTGTCTAAGTATAGGCTAAGAAACTTTCCATCATTTTTATTGCTAATGTTTACATTATCTATCTGAAGCTGAATTGCATTTGTTGATTTGTTTCCAAATAAGATATAGTAGGTCTTTTCTATGTTTTGTGTGAGGTTTGTTGGTTGACATCCACAAGTAGACTTTTTTTAATTAATTGTTTACAACATTATTTAACAGGAGTGGGTTGGGGTCAGAGTAGATGAGTAGTATCATCAGCCAACAATATAGGTTTAAGTATGTTAGAGACATTAGGGAGATCATTGATGTATATAAGAAACAGGAGGGTCCTAGGATGCTGCTCTGTGGCACCTTTACGGTAATTAAGTGGTAGAGTGGGAGAGGTTATATCATTGATGGCTTCATATTGGTGTCTGTTACTAAGATAGGATCGGATATAGTTTAGGGCAAGGCCACGGATTCCATAATGGTGGAATTTAAGTAAGAGGTAGTTATGGTTAACAGTATCAAAGGCCTTTCTCAGGCCGATGAAGAGTTCAATTGGAAACTCACTTTTGTCAAGGGCTGAGAAGATTAAGTCAAGCAGACTAACAATAGCATCATTGGTACTCTTTTGGGAGCGGAAGCCAAACTGACAGGGACTTAGTATATTGAATTTTACAAGATTGGAGTAGAGCTGTTTGTAAAAAAAAAAAAAAAAATTTTGATAATATAGGTAGATTCGATATGGGTCTGTAATTATTTATGTCTGCCGTGTTACCTCCTTTATGAACTGGCGTTACTCTTGCTTTTTTAAGGATATCAGGGAAGGTATGACACTCTAGGGATTTGTTGAACAGCAGTGCTATGGATGGTGCAAGGGCATGGGAGGCACGCCTGTGTACCATCGATGGTATTTCACTAATGTTCCCAGCTTTGGTTTTTAGCGAGTGAATGATGGACACAACATCTGTAGGGCTGACCGGAGAGAGGAGAAGAGAGTTTGGATAGCTGCGTGAAAGATATGTGGTAACATATGTCTGAGTCTCTGGGATTTTTCGGGCAAGGTGAGCACCAAACGATGAAAAGAAGCTATTAAATTCAGTTGCTGTTTCAAGATCTGTTGCAGGTGTATAACCATCCTTGGAGATTTTTATCTTATTATGTGAATGTTGTTTAGCTCCTAGGATGGTAGAGATGGCTCTCCATGTGCTTTTTATGTTGCCTTTTGCTTCTTTGAATCTATTCTCGTAATAGGAACGCTTTGCTCTTATTATACTGGTAAGCACTGATGAATACCTCTTAACTACTTCTTTTCCAACTAGGCCAATCCTAAGTTTTTTTTTCATATTCATGTTTCTTGTCGATTACTTTAAGTATGCCATTAGTGAGCCAGGGATTATTTAACCTTTTTGCCAGTTACTTGCTTGGTGAGGAGAGGACAATAAGTATTGTAAAGGCTTTAAATTTTGGAAAGAGGCTAGTTAACGAATTATTATCCTGTGTATTGATAAATTTAGATTCCCAGTTTACATTGTGGAGGGCATTTGTGAGATTGCCTATTGCCGCTTCACATTGTAACCTAAAGGTAATTTTCTTGTTACCTGGTGGTGTTATGGCCATGTTCGCTACAAGGAAGGTAGGATAGTGGTCAGTTGTTCTGTCAGTGATTATACTTGATGTAAGAGGAGCTGTTATGTTGGTCCATCAGTGATCCAGGGTAGTCGCAGATGTTTGAGTGACTCGGGTGGGCCTGGTGATTGCGGGGATGAGCATACAGGAATTCATGCTGTTGAGGAAACAGTCTACTTGAGGGTTATTTTGTAGCCCTAGGTCAATATTGAAATCACCTCTGAGAACTATGTGATTTTTGTTGAGATTATTGTTTATGATAAGGTTCCTCAAGTTGTTATTGTATTTGTGTCTAGCTTCAGACACAAGCATGTTACAGTTATGTCTTAAAGAGTTGAGAGCAATTAAGGATGATAAAGAGTCACTTACAACTAATGTATCAAGTTTGGATACTTGTACACATTTCAGTGCAAGGAGCAAGGCAAATAGTTCAGTCTGAAGGGTAGAGGCCCAGTTGTTTATACGGACTCCCCACTCAAAATATAAGTCATATCCTATTGCCAGGACAACTGCACTTCCAGCTGCACCCGTTGGGCGCTGTAGGAAACCTTCAGTGTATATGATTTGAGAGAGAGAATGCTCTGTGGACAGAGCATCAATATGGCTTAAGACGTTGAGCTTTGCCTCAAGACAAAGCTGGGACTGATCTCTAATTTGCTCCTTTGATGGAAAGGGAGGGATTAAAATTGAAAAGGGTGTAATTTCCTACAGTGCAGGAAAGTGCTATTGTTGTCTCTCTTGGTACAAATTATAAATCTGATACTTTCTGAGTTCAGTTCCAATTTTATTTATCTATTTGAAACAATGTTTACATTCAATAAAGAAATTCTGGAGGGCTTCTGTGCAAGGGTTAGGATGAGCTAGCCTAAGCCTTTTATACCAATTTGACAGTTATTTTCAGTAACACGATAAACAACGCTCGGAATATTAAGTTCCTTTCTCATATTAAGTATCTTTGTGGTACGAAGGCACCCAAGGATTATCCTCAAGGCTTCGTTCTGCAATTTTTCAAGCCCTCCAAGCTTTCTTTCAGGATGCCTTAAAGTTAGTTTAGTTCATTTATTATGCACCCCATACCCATCTTGTGGGCGGTAGTGGAAAGGGTTGCAGAGGCACATAATGGGCTCAGGGACTGAACCCAACAATTCATTTAGCTAAGCAAGTTACAATCTTGATGAGCTAGTTACAAAATTCAGTATAAGTCGTCACATCAACAATGGGTTCGAGATCGATCACAAGTACAGTTTCTAAATTAAGCAACTGACATATGTGGAGAGCTAGTGTCACAATTGATATGTTTGTCCTGCACACCGCTCCCCATCCAGTGGGCAGCGGTGGATAGGTTACAATCACTTAGTTACTACTTACAGTTAGCAAACTGGGGATATTTGGCTAAAATTTCTGGTACCAGATCATTTTGAATGAAATATTGACACATCGTTGGTACATTGGTTATAGAATTGTCTCTGAATTCACTATCACATAGTGACGGAGGGTGTGCAAATAATTTTGTTGACAGTTAACATTTGGTCAGGTCTACATCGGCAGATAATGAGAATTCCCAGAAATACTTGTAACCGAGTCTAAGCCGAGCAGTAGTAACATCTAGAAGTCTGCTGATTTTATTGGATGAACCATAGATGTGTGGCTCCTTTTGCATAATAGTATTGAACGAAAGTTAATCTCCCCAAACACTTTCGCGTTTTGGGCAAGTTACCCCTCCACTCTCTCCATTTTTGTTTGGACATTCCCTGGTAGTGTGCGGAAATACTGAAAAGTGTATACTCTTTTCAACTTTGTCACCTTAATTCTCGTCCTATGTCTTTCATTTTGGTATCAATGCGTTCGCAATAGAATTCCCAACAGAACTATGTGCATATAATGTCAAAGACAGCAGCGCGCTCCACCCGCCGACAAGATGAATGTAGGCCAAGGGTACCAGAAAAAGAAAGCTGAGCCACCCTCAGGCAACTCTCATTACATTAGAGAGCGTGATAATACTGAAAAGTGTATACCCTTTTCAACTTTGTTACCTCAATTCTCATCCTAGTTTTTTCAATTTGGCATCAATGTGTTCGCAATAGAATTCTCTACAGGACTAAAGGCATATAAACTCCAAAAGCCCGGCTTACCATCCGCAACAAACAGAGTAAGCGAGAGTGTGTTACCAGGGAGCGCACAAGAGCGATAAAATGTATACACTCTTTTCATTTTGGTCACCCCAATTGTCATCCTAGGTCTTTCATTTTGGTATCAATGTGTTAGCAATAGAATTATCTACAGGTTTAAATGCATATAAACTCCAAAAGCAAGGTGTACCATCCGCACAAAACAGAGAAAGTGAGAGAAAGTAACCCGGGAGCACTCTAGTGCAATGTAATGTGAACACTCTTTTCACTTTGGTTACCTCAATTCTCGTCATATGTCTTTCATTTTGGTATCAATGTGTTCGCAATTGTATCTGCTGGCATTTTACCCTTTGCTTGGATCTGAAGGGTTTTAGGCTCACCACGATGCAATCTGATAGTACCACAGGTGTATATACCTATCTTCAAGCAGCAATTCACTCATTCAAACCGACTTATAATAGTTATCCATATATAAATGGTAATCTTTGTTCTACCTGTTAACCTGTCATATGAAGAAAGATTGTCAAAGCTTATATTACATTCTCTAGAAAAGCAAAGAATTAGGAGTGACATATGGTAGAGGTGCACAATGGGATGAATGGACATAACAAAGGGGACATTAATGGGGTATTAAAAGTAGCAACATAAGACAGAACTCGAAACAAAGTGTAAAAATTGGAAAAATTTAGATTTAGGAAATAACTGCATGAGTAAATACACTGGGTTTGTACCTTAAGGTTCATGTATGCAATATTACAGAGTTCCAGTTAACTCCCATGCATGCAATTAATTTATGTTATGTTTATGTTTTTTATGTTAAAATGTTTTTGTTGATTTGTTTGTATATTTTCATAAGTAAAGCATGCTTACCGTCTTATTCCAAGTTTTATGATAACTTTACAAGGTTTAAAACATAAAGTTCAATATATATTCTGGTTTTCACACAGGAATTATACGTTAATATAACATCATAATAACGTAATGATGTCGTGTAAATAACGTTATACTGACGTCATATAAATGTTATATTTATGTTATAAGAACGTAAATTGGATAGCTTTACAGAAAGTAAACAAAAAAAACTAAATGTTGACTGAAAATTATTTATTCTTAAATATAAAGCATGAAAACATTATAATACCATAGCATTCACTATTATTTTTAAATTTTTACATAAATCTTAAAAAACTGTGTCTCAAGAATATATGTTTTTAGTTATATCCTTTGGTTTTAAGAACATCAGATATACGTATTTATGTCAAAAGTTACAGTATTACCTTTGTGGAACCATTTAAAAACGTCCACAAACGTTCTGTGTTTGCTGGGTTTGTCCGGTCATGATGGTCAAGTGGATTAAGGCGTCTTGTACATACCAGTTGCGTGGCTCCTGGGAGTATGGGTTCGAGTCACTTCTGGGGTGTGAGTTTTCAGTTGCATATTGTCCTGGGGACCATTCAGGCTTGTTCGCATTTGTGTTCCTCACGTGTGCCCCAAAGAATGAGGTGATTTGGTAAAATGCTATGCCCAAGATTACTATCCGAGTGCCGGCGGTGGGGTGGTTCAAATAGCCTCGGCTATCACCTCATTTTGTCCGGTCGTGATGGTCAAGTGGATTAAGGCGTCTTGTACATACCAGTTGCGTGGCTCCTGGGAGTATGGGTTCGAGTCACTTCTGGGGTGTGAGTTTTCAGTTGCATATTGTCCTGGGGACCATTCAGGCTTGTTCGCATATATATATATATATATATATATATATATATATATATATATATATATATATATATATATATATATATATATATATATATATAACCTTCATACTAATGTACATGTATGCAATAGTATGTGTACATGTGTATACAACATTAATAATTTTGTAACTTGCGTCAAACATTGTTATTTGCTTAGCTAAACGAACTAGAGGGTTCAGTTCCTGAACCTCTGTAATCCTTTACACCACCGCCCACGGGATGGGTATGGGGTGCATAATAAAGAAAGAAATAGTTGTAATTGAAATTGCATAATACGGTTATTGACATTCAATAATAGCAAGATAAAGCAATGAGGACCAATTGGGAGACCAGTGATCAGATGAATATTACAGACTCAAGGGTAGCCTTCCCTTCTTGTATATAAATGAAAAAATAAATTCGTTTGTTTAATTCTAATGCGTGTAGGCGAGAACAGTTGTGAACGCCAGCTAGCGCACAAGTACATGAGCGCCCAAAATACTTTTACACGAAAGACATGTACAGACAGGCGTGTGGCTTCTGACTTCTTTTTTATTGATTAATATTAAATATTAGGCGCTTACGTATAATAGTTATCATTTTATACATGTATAACTCTCACATAATAAATATAAAAGAAGTTTATCCAAAAACTGACAGAAGTGTTGTGTTTTGTGCGTTGTATCGTGTTTGTGGGCATTCGGGTGTGTTGTGTTTACGCTGGCGGGCGGTGTCCTTACCAACTCCGGATTATGTCTATTACATCAATAAACTTCATTTAATAACTATATGCCTGTTAAATAGAAGATTTTAATTGTTAATAGCATTATATTGTCGTTTTAATATGGAACACGTACACATATGCGAAACGTCGAAAGCTGGTGTCCGAAGTGGTAAAAATATTAGTGTGCGATGTTGTTAATGTACGGAGTGTCTTGTATCCCCTGTACCTACCTAACCTAACCAACCTAACTAAACCTAACCTAACAAACCCCCTAACCTAACCTATCCAAACCTAACCTAAATATAACCTGTAGCCAATAATATATCTTGGATAAGTCGCTCCACAACATTGTCGCTTAAATCGATGACTTCCTATGGCCTCTCATGCCACTTACTTTCGTCTAATTTCGTTATAAACGTATATTATTTCGAAGTAAAAATTTGTATTTTTTCGTGTTCTACCTTTAGCACCAACGTTATAGTGAGTAAATATATTATATTTATTCATTATTTACGTAATGCTATAAAGTGTTGGGTAGCTTTGAGTAGATTTGGTTAGATTTAGATAACTTTGGGTAGATTTGGGTAAATTTAGGTAGCTTTGGGTAATGAGACGGTCCGGGTGACTGGTATTGCCTTAATATTTCAGGTTATGTGAATTCGTAATTTACCTGAATTTACCTTAAGGCCGCTAACAATGCTAATAGCCTCGACGGGGACAGGAAGCCAGCTGCTTGTCGAAGGTCTCCTCATTTGCCCTGTTGATTTTTTTTTCCGGCAATGTTGTACAAGAGCAGCAACCAGGTTATATCTTGAGGATTATCTTGAGGTTATCTTGTGGTTATCTTGAAGGTTATCTTGAGGTTATCTCGAGATGATTTCGGGACTCAGCGTCCCCGCGGCCCGGTCCTCGACCAGGCCTCCACCTTTTTGTTACACATCCCCATGAAGCAGCAGCTGTCTAACGCCCAGGGGCCGGATTCAGGAAGGTACTTACGAAGGTTTTTCCTCTTAGCTAAGAGCGTTTTCCGTCTTAGCGCCTTCGTGGCGGCTACGTCCGTATTCAATTAACTACCCTAAGTGGAAAAATCTTCGTAAGTTCATTCCGGGATTTAAGTGTGGTTTCGACCACTCGTAGCTTTACGTAAACTGGATATAAGTCATTTTTTCTCTACTACATAACACTGGGATCGATTTATGATATTGGAACATGACCAAAATATTATAGCTGGTGAACGGTCCATAGAATTACCCCAATCACCCCAAATCAGGCCAAAACTACCCAAATCGTCCTAGCATTACGTAAGTAATGAAGAAATATGGCATATTTACTTACTATAATGTTGGTGCTACACATAGAACATGATCAAACCTATTTTTACTCTGAAATAATCTAATTTCATAACGAAATTAGACGTAAATATGTGAGAGGTGACGCCATAGGAAGTCGACGGTCCAAGCGACAATTGTGTGGAGCGACTTATCCAAGAAATATGGTCGCCAGGAGAGTGTTTGCTGCCATATCAGCCTCCTGTACACAGTGATCCAGTCCTTTTCGTTCATTGAACACCGAACCCTACACGCCCTCTGATATATTGCTTAATTAACAAATATTCACAAATAAAGATTATATTTGTATATGTTATCAGAAAGGCAGATATAAAATAGTTTTTGTGAATCCATCACAGAGATTATACCTTATTAGAGAGTAAAAATATTCATACTTTAAACAAGGCTTCATGGCCGACGCTCTCCTTACCGATATGGGAACTATGACCTTCCGAAGATCAATGTTAATTTAATCTAGATATTGTAATAAACGAAGTTTTCTATGTCATCATAAAGACATAAATATAAGCTGCATGTTAATACTTTGGCATAAATATAACTGAATTGAAAGTTAAGATATATGCCTTTTTATAGTTACTTGATAGCTCGCTCAGGGAGTGTGAAGGCCTCCACACAAGCCAATCAATTTTATAATTACTTTGCATATATGCAAAGTAATGACATAGGTCTTTATGTCAGAATAAAGCCATGTAGACGATAATGTAACTACATTTCAAGGAAAACATATCTTAATATAATTATTAAATGAATGCAAAGTTATGGTTAAATAAATAGCCAATACCACACAATCGCCGGTGTCCGGACACATGAATAGTCGCATTAGGTGAAAGGAAATGTACCCAACCATTTCCATTTACCCAACCAGTTTGTGCACCCTATACTCATCCTCTGTGCGGTAATTTATTGTGCATCCCATACTCATCTTGTTACCAGTAGTTTGTGCAACCCATACTCATCCTGTGACCCGTAATTTATTGTGCATCCCATACTCATCCTGTGACCCGTAATTTATTGTGCATCCCATACTCATCCTGTTACCGGTAGTTTGTGCAGCCCATACCCATCCTGTGACCTGTAATTTATTGTGCAACCCATACTTATCCTGTGACCTGTAGTTTATTGTGCAGCTAATACACATTCTGTGAGTCATAGGACATTGCGCAACCCTTTCTCATCGTGTGAATCTTTGTTTACTTTGCTCTCCATATTCATCCTCTGCGCGATAGTTTCTTGTGCAACCCATACCCATGATGTGAGTGGTAGTTTATTGTGTACCCTATATTCATCCTGTGAGTATAGGGTACACAATTCTTGTTTGGATTCTTGTAATGTTATTTGTCTATTTGTAGTCACAGTATTTGTGCGCCCCTTGAGGGACTTGAATTAGAGGGGGGTTGAAATAGCCTAAGCTACTCTATCCCTTTGAGATGTATTTATTGCTTATCTCAATAAACATACTTGAACTTGAACTTGGGTACACAATGAGTTCATTTGTACTCCATACTCATCATCAAGAAGTGTATTTTACCAGCATTGTAATATAAATTAAGAATAAAAGCTTAACTGGATTACGGACCCATAATCAAAATAAGAGTCATCACTAATTATCATGACAAATTGTCTAGGCTACACTTCCGCCTTCGACAAGCTGCCGCCGGATGTGGGTATAGTTTATTGTACACCCCAGCACCCCCAGTCCTGGAAGGGCGGGCATTGGGATGTGGACATGTGTACCATTATACCCCCCCCCCCCCCCACACACACACACACACTCCTCTCCTGTTAATAATAATACTAATAATAATAAAAATTAAAAATAATAACGTTAATAAATATTATAATTAAAACACTTACTGTAATACCGGCCTAGTGCTTGAATGAAGGTGAAGGAAAGACCCAATAAATGTGTAAGTGTATTAAAAAACAAATTTTCGTTGGGTGAGCTGGCTGGTGAGCACCACCTGCCAGCTCACCCAGTAATGAACATCACCTGCACACTGCACCGAACCACTTGCCAGCAGGTGCAGAAGTACGATGGAGAGAGCAAAGTATACAATATTTCAAGTATAATATTAAAGATATATTTAGGATTTAATGTTTTCCTATAAAGTTTCAATAATACCTTTATTTGATTTTTTGTATTATTTTCTACCACAGACGTGGCCACACATTAACAATGCTAACCAGCATATATACATTTTCTTCAGTCCGCCATGGACTCTAACCCTTTCCACTACCGCCCACAAGATGGGTATAGGGTGCATAATATAAGAACTAAACTAACTAACTCCATTGATAGGGTTAGAGATTTGTTAAACATATAGTTCAGGGATTTATTGAACAATCAACCACAGAAGGTGATTGTAGTGTTTTTAAAATGCTAGGCTAAGCTACATACGTAAATACATAAATACACAGATTTACGTATGCCCTACATAAAGTGTTCGATGTGTCTTTTACATAGTGTCATTAACGTGCATTTACAAAGGTGAAATTGAATTCTGACCAGCTTCCACATATACTTTATACACATACATATACACACACAGACGTATGCGTACATATACATATATATACATACATATATACACACATACATACACATATATTTGTCTCTTTTACTCTGACAAGGTGAGATAACTGATAGAGAAACTAGTGTGCAATTAAGCACTTAATCACTGAAGGTGATTAAGGTGCTTTCACAAGCTCAGGTTATAGAGTTACATCACATACATTCATTGTATAATTGATACGTTACATGGTCAATCTAGGGTACAAGTTCAATATATCATCAAGTGTTCCAGTACTCAAATAGTAATTACACAGTTCAGCATACCTTAGCCCAGGAGGGCGAAAGTCAGTCAGTATGGGACATTCTATAATATAATGTTCAAGGGAGTGCATATTTTCTCTTTCACAAAGTTGACACATTGTGTACTCGACATTTGGGTTTTGAGAAAGCTGCCAGATACGTCTATAACCCAAGCGTATTCTGGCCACTATAACATCACATTGCTGGGTTCTTGTTCCATTAATCCTGTATGTGAATGTCTCCGCACGATATCTATCATAATATTTAATGCTACAACTTTCAGGTCTTTGTGAATTTGTTAGGACGGTGAGATTTTCATTAGATGTTTGCTTAAGTATTCTCTTTGTCACTGCTAATGAAACACCCATATCAATTTCTACCACTGGTTTTCTACAGGCTGTCTTTGCAAGCATATCAACAGTGTCATGCCTTGAGATGCCAACATGTGATGGTATCCATAGGAATTTAATTTCAAATCTCTTTTCTTTGGCAGCTAAAATATTCATTCGAATATCACTGACTATTTTCTGGGTGTCACTACTATGTGCGTTCAATACCAGGAGTTCACTCTGCGAATCACAGTATATAAGTCCACTGCCTTTGTCTTTTAAAAATTCCGTGGCAAGGTATATGCCTGCAAGTACGGTTTGAGTTGTACTTGCCCAATCATTGACGCGCTTCATTGCTGTATGTACGTGAGAAGATTGTTCAAATATATTACATGCGCATCCAGTACATCGTCCACCTTCTACAGAACCGTCGGTATAGCACTGACACACATCGTTACCCATACCCTGAGTACTCTCAGTGATGCTTTTCAGTGTTAACTGTTTTAATAATGTAGAGTGTACATTATCTTTCTTGGGTGCATTTACAAAATCAACTGCTAGATCCAAGTTATCCCATGGAGTAATTGGTTGATTAATCGTTAATTGAGTTGGGTACATATTTAATATTTTGATGGAGTTGGCTACCTTGTAGAACCAAAATGCATAATCAGATTTCGCTCTTCTACGGACCTCAGGTGAGTGTAGCATATTAGAAAGTTTAGCTTGAAACTTCTTGTATTGCCGAGATCTACTCAATGCCTTCACGCCGAAAACTGTGCTAATAGACAAAATTATGTTAGAGATATGGGTCTATAATTATCTGAGTGTGCTTTGGGGATGGGAACAATGACACTGTCCAATCATCAGGTAATACTCCTTCACTTAAACTCATTCTGTACAACACTAAAAGTGGATTACCTGGTACTTGTGAGACTAATCTCAGTAAACTGTAAGTAATACCGTCCTCTTCAGGAGCAGTTGACTTATTTGATTGTGCTACACAGCCTTCCCGGCTTGGTGCCTTCTTTGGTAATTACTTATCAAAGGCAGCTCCATACGAGGAGCTGCCTCGTATGGGCCAATAAGTCTTTTGCAGTTACCTTCATTCTTATGTTCTTACTTACATTTATTGAACTTTATCATCATCATCATTTACAGAAATAAATTAACATAAAAAGTAGTCATTTTAATACACAAAACAGAAGTAGATATTATGTAAATTATGATGCAGGATAGAACCACTATTAAGAACTTAATTATAAACCACAATATGTTTTATATCGTCAGAAATTCGGAAACATACCATATATTTTCAAATATTTACAATTAAAGTATTTATTTAGGAAATAAGTATTTTAGTTACCCTAGTTAGCTCTGAGAACACACATTCTTGCAGCAAGAATTTCTTCCCACTAATCTGAGAGATGCTAATGAGACCAGTCTCGACCCACTGGACAGGTCATGAACAACAATCAACTACAGCACCATCTATGTCAGGAGATATTCAAAATATTCTTGATATCATTCAAATTATCAATACGAGAACAGAATACATAAGTTGAGTGATGTCAAAGGAATCATATTGACTGACCGAGCCCCATTGTAAATATCCGTGGCTTCCTGACCACAAAGGTACCGACGCGGTCGAGGGTAAGAGACCGGATGTACCCATATACCTATGAGGCCATCAAAAATAGTGAGTCACGCCAAACAAAAAGAAGTACTGGTAAACAGGTCAGACACAACCAGTACTATGATGATGCTAAACTGAAAGAGCTTAAATCAATTGCTAGACAGACAGGTAAAGCATATAAGAGCCTTAGAACTCCTCAAATGTTAAAACTGTTTCAGGCCGCGCTTGCAGCGGCAAGGGAGAGAATGACTGAACTGAGACAAAATGAATGGGAGGGTTTTGTTAGTGGACTTAACCTGCATACTCCCCTGGGCAAAGCCTGGAAAGGCATAAACAAAATTATTGGTAAAAATAGTAGACAAGTTTCACACCCAAACCCGCTACAGAAAGCCAATCAGTTAATTGCAAAATGGGCTCAGGTTTCCAGCCTTGGAATGCTACCAGCTAGCACTGGGGAGAAATTGCAGGCGAGGTCCACAGACAGAAATTCTCTCATAAATTTCATGTTGAGCAAGCAACATGATGAATGTGATGTTCCATATACAGATTATGAATTGGATGCAGCCCTCTCCAGGGGCAGTAGCACTGCTCCTGGTGAGGACGGTATCACCTATGATATTCTAAGACTCCTACATCGTGTACCCGGTAACCCATTATTAGAATTGTTTAATGCCAGCTATGTCTCTGGGCAGTTGCCTGTATCATGGACCACCAGTCTTACGGTACCTGTACCAAAGCCTGGCCAACCTGATGCTTTCCGTCCCATCTCACTGACCAGTTGCATGTGCAAAACCTTTGAGAGAATGGTGCTTAATAGATTATTGTATAGAGTTAAAGAGCACGTCACCTGATATCAATGGTTTCACACATGGTAAAAGTGTACACAACTGTATCACAACCTTTCTTACTGTTCATAGAGATAAAAGGCACAAGTACACAACATTTCTTGATTTAAAAAATGCCTTTGATATTGCTAATAGGGAAGTGATTATGTATGAATTAGCGAGAATGGATATAGGGGGACATTTATTACAGTGGATACGAGGCTATCTTACCAACCGGAAGTCCTCTGCGCTGTTCCAAGGCTACAAGAGTGAAACTAAAGTAATGCAACTAGGCACCCCACATGGAAGAGTACTTAGTCCTACCTTGTTTAATGTTCTAATTAATACTTTACTAAAATCAATCCCAACTAGTCCGGCAAACATCACTATCAGCTATGCAGATGACATCCTTGTGCATACTAAAACCCACCGCAAAATGCAAACAGTCTTAAATTGTATACATACAGCTTGTGAGAGCCTTGGTCTTGTAATCAACGCTGCTAAAACTAAGGTATTTAACAGTCAAATTGGCAATCGCAAAAGTGGACCACGAAAACTTAAGATAGACAACATACCAATAGACTATGTCTCTTCTTTCAAATACCTTGGTGTCTCTGTCCCTTGTACCTCAACTGCAGTCAATAAGTTACATCAACAATGTAGAGACAGACTCAAGGCTCTCAGAACTGTAGTGGGGTACAGCCCGAAATATGGTGTTAATATTAGAATAGCAAGAATGATGTATTTTGCGTATATAAGGTCTCTGATAGACTATCATGCACCAGCTTTGGTCCTGCAGAATGGCAAAAGTATTGATAGACTGGAAAAAATGCAAAATGAAGCACTCAGAATTATACTTGGCTGTCCTATAACTACCAAAGTTCTCAACATGCGGAAAGAATTAAATATACTTAGCATTAGAGATAGAATATTTGAAATTAATCTTATGATGGGACTAAAGCTGCTGCGTGATAACAAAAACAACATTGTGTCAGTTGCACTGTTAGAACACATACGAAATGGAACTAGCGAGTCTAAATGGATTCAAAGAACTGCCACTCATATTAAAATGATGGGACTGCACGATGTATATACAGATGAAAGAGTACAGCACTTCCTTCCACCCTGGTAGATAGTACCTTTTGACATCCTGACCCCTGCATACCCCACCAAGAAACTAATCACAAGCAACCCTCATGCTCAGCTTGCTGCTAAATTAAGCACCATAGAACACATTCACAATATACAAGCTGAAAACAACATTGCACAGACCATATACACTGACGGATCACTCAATACAGGGAGGGCAGGAAGTGCTGTTATTGCTCATCAGCCCGATGGCAGCACAATTCAAAGAAATATCCGAATTAGTAACTGGGCGTCCACAATGCAAGCCGAGTTGGTAGCGATACTGGTAGCACTCGAAATTATTGACAACACTGAAGTAGACAGCTTAATTATTTCTGACTCCCTATCCTCACTACGAGCAATAAACAGTTTGCAATCAAGTAATAACGTGCTTGTCTTGGAAGCTAGACGTAGATATATAAGAATACTTAGCAAGAGGGTAAATATAAAAATGTTGTGGATTCCTTCTCACATTGGCATGCAGGAACATGACAAAGTTGACGCCCTTGCTAAGGCTGCAGTAAATAAAGACAGTATTGAATGGAATCTTGAGTTATCAAATAGGTCCCTTAAAAGTGTCATTAGACGAGAACTCCTGGATGGATTTAAAGAAAGTAGAACAGTGCAAACTGGAACTAGCAGGTCCATCGTTCATCACAATGAAATGTGTGAAATAAAACATGTGTATGGGGCAAGTAACAAAGTCAGTAGACTAACAGATGTTGTCACAGCTCGTATAAGACTTGGCTACAAGTATCTCTGGCAGTTCGGCTTGTATAGGGATCTAGATGAAGTAAAGTGTAAAAAGTGTGGACATAGGCAGGGACACACACTCGAACACTATATCTTGGATTGTTGTAAAATTGAGCCTTTTAGAGATAAATCTAAGCTCACTTTCTATGATATGGCAACCTATCTTATTACTATGGATAAATTACCTGAAATCCTTGCACTGTATCCACATTTCGCTTCCAGTAGATGAACGACATATGAGATTCAGAAACAAGTAGTGTATTGTGAGGATTAATAATGAACAGAAGCTCCCCTATGACTCTGTAATATCCCCATTGGCCAAACTATTATGTATTAACGACAAGACCTACCATTAATGTATGATGACTTACTGTAAATATGTAGCTCTTGTAATAGCACTTTCTCTGTAACTAGCTGACATTGTATCTATAAGGTGTGAAGGATTGAAGAAATTGTTTATGTAATAATCTAAGATGAGGTCTGATAAAGACCTTTTGTGCCCTCTGTAATGCTTTTGCGCTACCGCTCACAGGATGAGTATGGGGTGCACAATAAACTAGCCTCCTTCGGCGGCAACAATCAAATCAAACAAGCCGCACTAGCTATTAGTTCTTATAAGCTGACAACTTACCCAAATAAACATTACTTCCTAATTATATATATATATATATATATATATATATATATATATATATATATATATATATATATATATATATATATATATATATATATATATATGTGTGTGTGTGTCGTACCTAGTAGCCAGAACGCACTTCTCAGCCTACTATGCAAGGCCCGATATGCCTAGTTAGCCAAGTTTTCATGAATTAATGTTTATTTCGACTACCTAACCTACCTAACCTAACCTAACCTAACTTTTTCGGCTACCTAACCTAACCTAACGTATAAAGATAGGTCAGGTTAGGTAGGGTTGGTTAGGTTCGGTCATATATCTACGTTAATTTTAACTCCAATAAAAAAAATTGACCTCATACATAATGAAATAGGTAGCTTTATCATTTCATAAGAAAGAAATTAGAGAAAATATATTAATTCGTAAAACTTGGCTTATCAAGCAAATCGGGCCTTGCATAGTTGGCTGAGAAGTACGTTCTGGCTACTAGGTACGACATATATATATATATATATATATATATATATATATATATATATATATATATATATATATATATATATATATATATATATATATATATATATATATATATATATGTCGTACCTAGTAGCCAGAACGCACTTGTCAGCCTACTATGCAAGGCCCGATTTGCCTAATAAGCCAAGTTTTCATGAAATAATTGTTTTTCGACTACCTAACCTACCTAACCTAACCTAACCTAACTTTTTCGGCTACCTAACTAAACCTAGCCTGCAAAGATAGGTTAGGTTAGGTTAGGTTAGGTAGGGTTGGTTAGGTTCGGTCATATATCTACGTTAATTTTAACTCCAATAAAAAAAAATTGACCTCATACATAATGAAATGGGTAGCTTTATCATTTCATAAGAAAAAAATTAGAAAAAATATATTAATTCAGGAAAACTTGGCTTATTAGGCAAATCGGGCCTTGCATAATAGGCCAAAAAGTGCGTTCTGGCTACTAGGTACGACATATATATATATATATATATATATATATATATATATATATATATATATATATATATATATATATATATATATATATATATACACATATATTTATAATATACACACACACACTCATCCTAGCGCAGTAATTTATTGTGCAACCCATACCCATCCTGTTACCAATAGTTTGTGCAACCCATGCTCATCCTGTTACCTTTAGTTTATTGTGAAACCCATAGTTGACAGAACCATTATTATTATTCACTATGATGAAGTTGCACACTTAATGCCTGAATATATATTTTGCTTGTATGTACTCGATATTTTTGTTCACTACCTTTTGTTCAAAATGGACTCGGTAAGAGATGCCGCAGTTTCGCATGATTACTAAATTGTCCTGGTTTCTAGGAACTGTGAGCATGGGTCTGAGGAAAAACTGTCCTTACTCTGAATACCGCAACGTCTGTGCTTATATGAATATATGTCACATACACATATTTTATAGCACACATTTAATTTGTATGTAGTTCTTTATTGTTAACTTACATAATCAAAGAACCTTGCAACATCTACATTCGAGGAAGGATTCCAGAAGCAGTTAACAACTGCCATTTCTTGTTTCTGGAATTCTTCTTTATGCTGTAGGTAAAGTAGTTAATAGAACTACTGTCTCCTGCTCCTGGGGTTAGTGGTTCGAGACTTCTTGTGCCCAGGGTGAATGTGGAGGTCAGTAGTTCGACCTTGGAGGTGGACCTCGATATACACCTAACGAATAGACATGCACAAGCTGCCTGTCCTCAGTGTATATTTTACACACACACATACACACACACACACACACACACACACACACACACACACACACACACACACACACACACACACACACACACACACACACACACACACACACACACACACACACACACACACACACACACACACACACACACACACACACACACACGTGAGTGTGTGATTATGCGAGACTGGCTAACATCAGAACAGCCTTCAGGAACCTGTGTAAGGAATCATTCAGAACCTTCTATACCACATATGTAAGACCAATCCTGGAGTATGTGGCCCCAGCATGGAGTCCGTACCTTGTCAAGCACAAGGCGAAGCTTGAAAAAGTTCAGAGATATGGCACTAGGCTAGTCCCAGAACTAAGAGGCATGAGCTACGGAGAAAGGCTGCGAGAAAAGCACCTCACGACACTAGAAGGCAGAAGAGTATGGGAGACATGATAACTACCTACAAAATTCTCAGAGGAATTGACAAGGTAGATAAAGATAAACTGTTTAACACGGGTGGTACGCAAACAAGGGGACACAGGTGGAAACTGAGTACCCAAATGAGCCAGAGGGACGTTAGAAAGAACTTTTTCAATGTCAAAATAGTTAACAGATGTAATGCATTAGGCAGTAATGTGGTGGAGGCTGACTCCATACACAGTTTCAAATGTAGATATGATAGAGTCCAGTAGGCTCAGGAATCTGTACACCAGTTGATTGACAGTTGAGAGGCGGGACCAAAGAGCCAGAGCTCAACCCCCCAAGCACAATTAGGTGAGTACACACACACACACTCACTCTCTCCCTCTCCCTCTTTAGCAGTCTCCGTGGTGTAGTGGTAAGACACTCGCCTGGCGTTCCGCGAGCGCTATGTCATGGGTTCGTATCCTGGCCGGGAAGGATTTACTGGGCGCAATTCCTTAACTGTAGCCTCTGTTTAACGCAACAGTAAAATGTGTACTTGGATGAAAAAACGATTCTTCGCGGCAGGGGATTGTATTCCAGGGACCATAGGATTAAGGACTTGCCCGAAACGCTACGCGTACTAGTGGCTGTACAAGAATGTAACAATTCTTGTATATACCTCAAAAAAAAAAAAAAAAAAAAAAAAAAAAAATAAGGGAGGTGGTGGCCGAGTGGACAGCGCTCTAGACTCGTGGACCTAGGGAGTAAATGTTACTCCTACTGCTATGTAACAAGATTTTGTTGGTACATTTTCATGTAAATTCACAACTCTTCTCGCCGGAAACAAGTCATGAGAGAGCCACACAATAATTTTCGGATCTAACCTTCATTCTTTCTCAATGTGTTGTATACAATGAAATGATTATACATTGCTCTGTTGTGAACATTGTATACAGTACCTCAAGATATACATCCCACAACAGTTAACTAGCTCCCAGATACCTAATTAATTCTCTACTCTCTGTAAATGTTAATGTGATGTCACCGAGCAGTAAATAGGTACCTGGAAATTAGACAGTTGCTACGGGTTGCTTCCTGGTGTGTGTGTACTCACCTATTTGTGCTTGCGGGGGTTGAGCTTTGGCTCTTTGGTCCCGCCTCTCAACTGTCAATCAACTGGTGTTCAGATTCCTGAGCCTACTGGGCTCTATCACATCTACATTTAAAACTGTGTATGGAGTTAGCCTCCACCACATCACTGCCTAATGCATTCCATCCGTTAACTACTCTGACACTGAAAAAGTTCCTTTTAACGTCTCTGTGGCTCATGTGGGTACTCAGTTTCCACCTGTGTCCCCTTGTTCGCGTCCCACCAGTGTTGAATAGTTTATCCTTGTTTACCCGGTCGATTGTTTGTGTGTGTGTGTGTGTGTGTGTGTGTGTGTGTGTGTGTGTGTGTGTGTGTGTGTGTGTGTGTGTGTGTGTGTGTGTGTGTGCGAGAGAAAAAAAATTAGTTAGTCAGTAATAGTTGATTGACAGTTGAGAGGCTGGCCGAATGAGCAGAGCTCAACCCGCGCCTGCACAACTAGGTGAATACTCTCTCACTCTCTCTCTCTGTCTCTCTGTCTGTCTCTCTCTCTGTCTGTCTCTCTCTCTCTCTCTCTTTCTCTCTCTCTCACCACTCACATATGTGTTGTATGTGGATGCTGAAGTTCAGTCTCTTGTCTCTGTATAGGTCAAGGAACTTTCCATAATCATTATTGCTAATGTTAACATTGTGTATCTGAAGCTGAATTCGGTTTCAGGATTTACTTTCGAACAAAAATAGTAGTCGGTCTTTTTTATGTTTGATGTGAGTTTGTTAGTTTACATCCATGAGTGGACTTTTTAAATCTATTATTTTCATTATTATATAGTGCGTTTGGGTTGGGGTCTGAATAGAGGAAGGTAGCATCGTCAGCACTTTAAATTTTTTTAAATTTTGCCCCGAGGGGCGAGTTTATTGGGCAGCGCCACTCATCTTGTGAGTGAACATACCGCCATAGCAGAATGTACAACACTCCCCAATAGGAAGAAAACCCGCTGGGTTGTTCATCCTGTCACTTGTACCCAGACACAGCTGGGACTTGCTTAACTGTCTCAAGTGAACAGCTCCTCAAACAAGAAGATTAACATTTATCAACCCTTAAAAGCTTACGTTATCTTGCGGGTGCAAAATGGGGAAATCTTTTAAGAACAGTATCAATATTTGACAAATAGTGTTTTCCTAACTCAAACAATGTGGGGTTTATTATTCTACAGTTATTCCTAATGTCTCTCAGGTGTTCACATTCACGTAGATAGTGGTCAAGGCGGTGTCCATCACTCTCACCACAGATTCTGCAACTTCGCTGATCAACTGTTGTTTCCATTCCAAATCTCCATGGATATTTGTATCCAAGACGGATTCTCGCTATTACAGATTCTCTCACTCGTCGTCCTCCTCTTCGGCCATACTGATTGGGATTGCCAGCTGCAACCATGTTGTACCATCGTACAGATTCACTGGTTTGTGCTTCTATCCTCCTTTCCTCAGTTACCTTGTCACGGTGATGTTGCCTGATAATACCTCTAATTTGTAGTTGAGTCTTGGGTATGAAGTATTCAATATGGTCTCCTTCAGCGCCTTCAGCAGCCAGCACATCTGCTCGTTCATTCCCACATATTCCAACATGGGAGGGGATCCACAGAAACTTGATGACTCTTCCCTGATTGGTAAGTACTCTCACAGCTCTCTTGATTTCAGCGACTATTGCAAGATTTTCTGCCTGATTTTTACTTAGGCTTTGCAGTGCTGCTTTTGAATCGGTGCAAATCACTGCACCATTAGTGTTCCGTTCAAGAAACCTTAACGCCATAACAATGGCAGTTAGCTCTGCTTGCGTTGAAGATGCATAGTTCTCAATACGTGCTTTTTCTTCATTTCTGCGTTGGAAGGTATTATCCTTGATTACCGTGTATGCTGCACCAGCCCTGCCATTGATAGGATTAGATGACCCGTCAGTGTAGATTTGATCTAGTTCATCTCCGGCTTCTTTATAAATGTCCTCGAGATACTTGTGCCTCATTTCTTGTGGTATCATGTTGGATTTTTTCATTGCCATTTCATTGATGATGATCTTACATGAGTCATCCTCCCAGGGAGGTAACCTCTCTACAGGCAGGAGCTCACGGGCTTGCTCAAGCAGGTGAAGCTCTTCAAGGTAGCAGACTGTTCTGTGATGCCATTTTTTGCTTCTCCTGTTTCCCCCTGAAATTAGCACAGAGCTCAGTTTTTTCTTGGCAATATCATTGTAATGGGGATCTCTGGCTATCCTAATTGCAAGCTTAGCATTCAGCTCCTGAATTCTGCTTTTAATACTGGGAAGGGACAACTCCTCTCGTAGATTAGACGTTTTGGCAGTTCTTGGGACTCCAAGAATGATTGTCATGGCTTCATTTTGAATGCTTTCAAGCCTTTTCATATCGCTTTGGGAGTAGGTGCACAGTACTGGTGCGGCATAGTCTATGACGGAGCGCACATAGGCTGTGTACATCATTTTGAGCACGGCAATAGAGGCTCCATGTCCATTCCAGGTCATAGCTTTCAGTGCCCTGAGTCGACTTTTGCATGTTCCTATGAGTTGATTGAGCTCCTCTTTCTTTCCCTTGTTAGAGCCGACAGTGACGCCAAGGTACCGATAGTGGTCAACCCATTCAAGTGTTACACCATTAATTTGCAGTTCTTCATTTGCTCTCCGCTTGTGATGGGAGTATGCCTTCGTCTTGTTTGTGGAGAGAGTGAAACCGAGCTCAATACATTTCCTTCCGAGGAGTTCAATGGACTGTTCAATTTTTCCCAAGGTGGGAGCTTGTATTAGGACATCATCTGCATATCCCACTTGTTGTGTTCCTTCCGGAAAATCAATATTTGCAATGGCGTTCATAAGTACATTGAATAGTGTAGGGCTTAAGACTCCGCCTTGGGGGGTCCCGAGTTCCATACTCAGTGTTCTGGAGACTGCTCCATTGAAGCAAACCTTGGCTTTCCTTCCTGTGAGGTAGTCTTCAACCCATTTCATGAGTCTCCCCTTGACACCCATGCATGCAAGCTCGTCCAGGATCGCAATCCCCTGTGCTTTGTCGAAGGCTCCTTTGATGTCAACAAATACAGAGTACCTAGCCGTGTCATTAACCAAGTAATTAACTATACAATTTGCTGTGCTCCGTCCTTTAACAAATCCATTGACCCCCTCCCCTAACCTGCCTATTTTGTGCAACAGTCGGTTTAGGATGATCCTTTCAAGCATCTTGCAAGTGCATGACACGAGGCTGATAGGTCTGTAATTACCAGGGTCATTAGGCTTCGGTATGGGAATAATTATTGCGTGTTTCCATTGTGTGGGCAACACTCCACTTAGGAATGACTTGTTAAACAGGTGGAGTAGTGGATTCCCAGACACTTCACACAGTGCATTGAGTATGTCGTAGGTGACGCCATCTTCACCAGGTGCTGTACTTTTACCCTTTTTCATAGCGCCCCTTACTTCTTGGGCTGTGATTGGTTCCCCATACTCGTCATCACTAGACAGTGCTCTTGTTATCCTAATTCTTCTGTCATCATGTCGCAGGAGCTGTTCCCTGCTACATGATGACAGAAGAATTAGGATAACAAGAGCACTGTCTAGTGATGACGAGTATGGGGAACCAATCACAGCCCAAGAAGTAAGGGGCGCTATGAAAAAGGGTAAAAGTACAGCACCTGGTGAAGATGGCGTCACCTACGACATACTCAATGCACTGTGTGAAGTGTCTGGGAATCCACTACTCCACCTGTTTAACAAGTCATTCCTAAGTGGAGTGTTGCCCACACAATGGAAACACGCAATAATTATTCCCATACCGAAGCCTAATGACCCTGGTAATTACAGACCTATCAGCCTCATGTTTACACTTATTGGAAGTATCTAAGTATCAACTAAAGTATCTTCACACTTGACTTAAACTTTAGTAGCTATTTTCTGGACCATTCCTCAAGTTTCGGAGGTCAACGAAGATGGAATTCACATGAAATAGCTTATGTTACCATCACTAATAATGTTGTGTTTTCTGTCTAGCTTCAGACACGGTCATGTTACAATTGTGTCTTAGAGAGTTGCGCGCAATTAAGCATGATAGAAATCACTTACAATTAATGCAGGATGGCAGAAAATCACTTACAATTAATGCATCAAGTTTGGAGACTTGAATTGAAATTGAAATTGAAATAAGTTTATTGAGGTAAAATACACACAAATGGATGAGGTAGCTCAAGCTATTCTCACCCCGTTCAGTACATCGTGTTAATACATACATAGACACACACACTTGTACACATTTTAGTGTAACAAGCAAGGCAAATAGTTCTGTCTGATGGGTAGAGGCAACTGCACTTGCAGCTGCACCCGTGTGGCGGTGTAGGAAACCATCAATGTATATGATTTGAGAGAGAGAGAGAGAATGATCTGTAGACAGAGCATCAATATGGCGTAAGGTATTGGGCTTTGCCTCAAGATGAAGCATAATAAAGAACCCGAATATCAGGAGAAAAAATTACATTAAAAACTGTCCACATGATACATATATATAATCACGTTTTAAACATTTTAATTGTATTATTTGCATATATATATATATAATTAGGAAGTAATGTTTATCTGGGTAAGTTGTCAGCTTTTATGAACTAATAGCTAGTGCGGCTTGTATATGGGTACATCCGGTCTCTTACCCTCGACTGCGGCGGTAACTTTATGGTCAGGAAGCCACAAATATTTACAGTTCAAGTTCAAGTATGTTTATTGAGACAAGAAAAAAATACATCTCAAAGGGATAGAGTAACTTAGGCTATTTCTACCCCCTCTACTTCAAGTCCCTCAAGGGGCGCACAAATTCAGTAAGTACAAATAGACAATTAACATTACAAGAATCCCATTTAACATTGCAGGGTAATATAGTAAGTACAGCATACAATTGTTACACTCTTGGGGCAAAATTTTTGTAGCTCCTAAGTATACTGTCTATCATACCATTATCACACATACAAACAATTTGATGTGGTACATTACTTATTTCCTTATTTCTATAGTACTATATAGTTATCAATAAGTTGACACTCTAATACATAATGTTCTAAGGTGTGGGCGTGCGGCATACTACATAATTTACAATCCTTATCTTTTTCACTGACATCAACTCCGTATTGCCAGATATATTTGTATCCTAATCTTAATCTCATGTAAATTGAATCCTTCCAAGTTGACTTTCCTTTATCATAGGTGAAGGACGAGTTTGTATTTATTACTGAATAATTCTTAAGTGTGTTACTACTATCCACTATTGCCATTCTTTTTATCATTTCTTCATCTTCATTTCCTCTTATTAATGTTATATATACATGTACACATAATCATACATATATGTACATATATATACATATGCGGTAAATCCAGAGAAATGAAATATGGAATTTTCCGCATACAAATGATTATTGTTTCGTGATCGTCAATTGCATATATACATATACATACATATACATTCACATACATATTCAATCACCCACACAAATACACACATCAATAATCTTTGTATCACAAGTGATTCAACAAGAGGCTCACAAGTCACTATACTAGGCACTTTACATCTATGGTGAGTCGTCCAATTACTAGTCTTGCTCTACACCCACCCAACTGGGCGGCAGCTTTACAGTCATGTGCTCCACACCCACCCAACTGGGCGGCAGCTTAACAGTCATGTGCTCCACACCCACCCAACTGGGCGGCAGCTTAACAGTCATGTGCTCCACACCCATCCAACTGGGCGGCAGCTTAACAGTCATGTGCTCCACACCCATCCAACTGGGCGGCAGCTTTACAGTCATGTGCTCCACACCCACCCAACTGGGCGGCAGCTTAACAGTCATGTGCTCCACACCCACCCAGCTGGGCGGTAGCTTAACAGTCATGTGCTCCACACCCACCCAACTGGGCGGCAGCTTAACAGTCATGTGCTCCACACCCACCCAACTGGGCGGCAGCTTTATAGTCATGTGCTCCACACCCACCCAACTGGGCGGCAGCTTAACAGTCATGTGCTCCACACCCACCCAACTGGGCGGCAGCTTAACAGTCATGTGCTCCACACCCACCCAAATGGGCGGCAGCTTTACAGTCATGTGCTCCACACCCACCCAACTGGGCGGCAGCTTAACAGTCATGTGCTCCACACCCACCAAACTGGGCGGCAGCTTTACAGTCATGTGCTCCACACCCAACCAACTGGGCGGCAGCTTAACAGTCATGTGCTCCACACCCACCCAACTGGGCGGCAGCTTTACAATCATTTGCATGAATTACTTACAGTAAGCAAATTTTAGATACTTCGCTAAGATTTCGGGCAGCACATCATTATAAATGAAGTACTTACACTTCTCTTGGACACCAATGATGGTGTTATCTCTGAATTCCGCGATTTTTTTTAAATTCCAGTACTGTATATAATGACGCAAAGTATGCGAATAGTTCTGCAATAGTGATCCTATCCTGCGTCATAATTTACATACATATCTACTTCTGTTTTGTGTATTAAAATTACTACATTTTTATGTTAATTTATTTCTGTAAATGATGATGATAAATTTCAATAAATGTAAGTAAGAACATAAGAACGGAAACTGGTCGCGTATATGGAAATGGTTGGGTACATTTCCTTTCACCTACCTAATGCGAATATTCATGTGTCCGGACACTGGCGATGGTGTGGTATTGCCTATTTATTTGACCATATCTTTGCTTTCATTTAAGATATGTTTTCCTTGAAATGTATTTACATTATCGTCTACATCTGTCTTTATTCTGAAATAAAAACCTTTGACGTTACTTTGCATATATGTACATTAATTATAAAATTGATTGGCTTGTGTGCAGGCCTTCACACTCCCTGAGCGAGCCATCAAGTAACTATAAAAAGGCATATATCTTCACTTTCACTTCAGTTATATTTATACCAAAGTATTAACATGCAGCTTATATGTCTTTCTGATGACATAAAAAACTTCGTTTTTTACAATATATAGATTCAATTAACATTGATTTTCAAAAGGTCATAGTTCCCATCGAAAGGGAGAGCGTCGGCCAAGAAGCCTTGTTTAAAATATGAATATTTTTCCTCTCTAATAAGGTATAATCTCTGTGATGCATTAACACAAACTATTTTATATCTGCCTTTCTGATAACATATATAAATATAATCTTTATTTGTGAATATTTGTTAATTAAGCAATATATCAGAGAGCGTGTAGGGTTCGGTGTTCTATGAACGAAAAGGACTGGAGTAGTTTAAATAGCGAACGCATACCAACGAATAACGCTAGTATCTATATAACAAATTTATTGTCATGTGGGATTTAACTTCCAGACACTTTTTTTTAATAAATATTAAATATTTTGTGGCTGTTTATGAAAAATATTATTATAAATACACATTCTACTTGTTAATATTACCAATTAAATTTGCGACAATTTGAGCCATGAAATACGACGACTGGATCACTGTGTACAGGAGGCTGTTATGGCAGCAAACACTCTCCAGGCGACCATATATCTTGGATAAGTCGCTCCACACAATTGTCGCTTGGACCGTCGACTTCCTATGGCGTCACCTCTCACATATTTACGTCTCATTTCGTTATGAAATTAGATTATTTCAGAGTAAAAATAGGTTTGATCATGTTCTACGTGTAGCACCAACATTATAGTAAGTAAATATACCATATTTCTTCATTACTTACGTAATGCTAGGACGATTTGGGTAGTTTTGGCCTGATTTGGGCGACTTGGGTAATTCTATGGGGATACAAGACACTCCGTACATTGACAACATCGCACACTAATATTTTTACCACTTCGGACACCAGCTTTCGACGTTTCGCATATGTGTACGTGTTCCATATTAAAACGACAATATAATGCTATTAACAATTAAAATCTTCTATTTAACAGGCATATAGTTATTAAATGAAGTTTAGTGATGTAATAGACATAATCCGGAGTTGGTAAGGACGCCGCCCGCCAGCGTAAACACAACACACCCGAATGCCCACAAACACGATACAACGCACAAAACACAACACTTCTGTCAGTTTTTGGGTAAACTCCTTTTATATTTATTATGTGAGAGTTATACTTGTATAATATGATAACTATTATAGGTAAGCGCCTAATATTTAATATTAATCAATAAAAAAGAAGTCGGAAGCCACACGCCTGTCTGTACATGTCTTTTGTGTAAAAGTATTTTGGGCGCTCATGTACTTGTGCGCTAGCTGGCGTTCACAACTGTTCTCGCCTACAAGCATTAGAATTAAACAAACGAATTTATTTTTTCATTTATATACAAGAAGAGAAGGCTACCCTTGAGTCTGTAATATTCGTCTGATCACTGGTCTCCCATTTGGTCCTCATTGCTTTATCTTACTATTATTGAATGTCAATAACCGTATTATGCAATTTCAATTTCTTTTATTTCTTTCTTTATTATGCACCCCATACCCATCCCGTGGGCGGTGGTGTAAAGGATTACAGAGGCACATAATCGGTTCAGGAACTGAACCCTCTAGTTCGTTTAGCTAAGCAAATAACAACGTTTGACGCTAGTGACAAAATTATTAATGTTGTATACACATGTACACACACTCATACATACATGTACATATTATATATATATATATATATATATATATATATATATATATATATATATATATATATATATATATATATATATATATATATATATATATATATATATATATATATATATATATATATATATATATACACATATATACACATACATATTTAATCACCTACACAAATACACACATCAATAATCTTTTGTGTCACAGGTGATCAACAAGAGGCTCACAACAGTAAATATAAAAGGCACTTTACACTATAAAAGGCACTTTACATCTATAGTGAGTCACACAGTTACTAGTCTTGCTGCAAACCCACCCAACTGGGCGGCAGCTTTACAGTCATGTGCTCCACACCCACCCAACTGGGCGGCAGCTTTACAGTCATGTGCTCCACACCCACCCAACTGGGCGGCAGTTTTACACTCATGTGCTCCACACCCACCCAACTGGGCGGCAGCTTTACAGTCATGTGCTCCACACCCACCCAACTGGGCGGCAGTTTTACAGTCATGTGCTCCACACCCACCCAACTGGGCGGCAGCTTTACAGTCATGTGCTCCACACCCACCCAACTGGGCGGCAGCTTTACAGTCATGTGCAGCATTACCTACAGTAAGCAAATTTTGGATACTTCGCTAAGATTTCGGGCAGCACATCATTATGAATGAAGTACTTACACATTTCATTATGCAACTTTAATAAAGTTGTCCATCAGCATTTTGTGGTGTTCAGCTACCCTTATCTTCTGTATGTTCCTCACATTACCAGTATACACAAACATTGACATGTAGGGATATAGACTCTCAGGTAAGTTAGTAATTTAAATGCACAGTAGCAGTCCTAGGCGTTCAATCCCAGACCGCCGTCCAAGTGGTTTGGCACCATTCCTCCCCATCCCATCCCAAATCCTTATCCTGATCCCTTCCCAGTGTTAAATAGTTGTAATGAACAGGCACTATATATATATATATATATATATATATATATATATATATATATATATATATATATATATATATATATATATATATATATATATATATATATATATATATATATATATATATATATATATATATATATATATATATATATATATATACAAGTCAAAATCGACTTGAGAATGGTCCAGGACGGACCGAAACGTCGTCGTCCCTTCAACTTCTAGTGTGTGGTCTAGTCAACATACTTCAGCCACGTTATTGTGACTCATCGCCTGTATATATATATATATATAATTATACCAGTATAATCTAATAATATATACTGGTCTAATAAAATAATTAGACCAGTTAATACTCTCACTCGTTGTGTTAGGATATGTTAGCTTGATAAAACTGACTGTTTATTGTTGAGAAATGTGTTAACAAACAATATATCTGACTTATCAAGACTGTAGCTTGCTTAGCAAAAGGAACTTTTTTTAAATTTGGGTTCAGTTTAACTACCGCTCAATGGATGAGTAATTGGGGCATAATAAAGGAACTAAGCTGATAAAATGAAAGATGGGAGAACAACATTAGAGAGATAAACTCGAGAGACGTTTTCATGTTAACCCGAAAATTATTTGAGGAGCAGGACGGACTGCGGGTCAGGCAATTGGTCTTCATGCTATCGTGATGGGGGATCAGCCATTACACGTGTTAATGACTCTTGTATAGTTGTGTAGTTAAGGACAACAGGGTAAAGGGGTAATGGGCATTGTGGTTGATTGTTCTACCTGGGAATCCTCCACTGTTTTATATCTTATGTATGTATGTATGTATGTATGTATGTATGTATGTATGTATGTATGTATGTATGTATGTATGTATGTATGTATGTATGTATGTATGTATGCATGTATGTATGTACTAACCTGGTTGATTGTTCTACCTGGGAATCCTCCACTGTTTTATATCTTATGTATGTATGTATGTATGTATGTATGTATGTATGTATGTATGTATGTATGTATGTATGTATGTATGTATGTATGTATGTATGTATGTATGAATGTATGTATGTATGTATGTATGTATGTATGTATGTATGTATGTATGTATGTATGTATGTATGTATGTATGTATGTATGTATGTACGTACTAACCTAGTTGTGGTTGCGGGGGTTGAACTTTGGCTCTTTGGTCCCGCCTCTCAACCGTCAATCAACTGATGTACAGATTCCTGAGCCTACTGGGCTCTGTCATATCTACATTTGAACCTGTGTATGGAGTCAGCCTCCACCACATTACTGCCTAATGCATTCCATTTATTAACTACTCTGACACTGAAAAGTTCTTTCTATAATCTCTCTGGCTCATTTGCGTACTCAGCTTCCACCTGTGTCCCCTTGTGCGTGTACCACATGTGTTAAATAAATGTATGTATGTATGTATGTCAGGAGAGAGAGAGGAGAGAAAGAGAGAGAAAGAGATGAAGACCGAGACAGAGAAATAGATATAGACAGAATCAGGGAGAGAATGTTAGACACAGAGACGGATAGATAAGGATATGCAAAGTCAGTGAGAGAATGACAGAGATAGAGCGAGGAAAGAGACAGAGAGATAAGCTGACACAGAGAATGGCAGAAACGAGGAGGCAGAGACAGAGGGACAGGGACAGACGGACAGGGCCAGAGGAGGGACGGGGGAACAGAGGGGGGCAGTGGGACAGAGAGGGAGACAGGGACAGAGAAGGGGACAGGGACAGAGACAGAGGGACAGGAACAGAGGGACAGAGACAGAGGGACAGGGTCAGAGAGGGGGACCGGGGGACAGAGGGAGGAGAGGGGGGCAGGAGACCAAGAGAGAGGGGACAGAGGGGAGACAGGGGATAGAAAGAGTGGGCAGGGGGACAGAGGGAGGGACAGGGACAGACAGAGAAAGACAGGAACAGGGGGGCAGAAAGGGCGGACAGGGGGACAGAGAGAGGGACAGGGGGCAGAGATAGGGACAGGGGAACAGAGACAGGGACAAGGGGACAAAGATGGATAGGGGGACTGGAGGAAAGGGAGGGGGACAGATGAAGGACAGCGGACAGAAAGAGTGGGCAGGGGGACAGAGAGGTACAGGGGGACAGAGAGATGGACAGGGGGGACAGAGATGGACAGGGGGACAGAGAGTGACAGGGGGACAGAGAGAGGAACATGAGGTCAGAGAGAGACAGGAGGACAGAGAGAGGGACAATGGGATAGAGAGGGACAGGGGGACAGAGAGATGGAAAGGGGGACAAGGGGACAGGGGACAGGGGGAAAGGGATCGGGGACAGAGGACAGAAAATGTGGGCAAGGGGACAAAGTGAGGGACAGGGGGACAAAGATGGACAGGGGGACAGGAGGAAAGGGGGGAGATGTATGAGGGGGAATGTTTGCGAGAGATGGAGAAGGGGTATTTAGAACGGTAAGTTAGAGAGGGGACAACTAAGGCGCATCATTGAAAAGCAAATGAGCATCATTGCAGTAGCAGGAGCCACGCACATCTTCAGCCTGCGTTGTTGAGACATTGTCAATTAAGCGGTGTCCAATAGCAGTATCTTCGGTATTTAAGCGATACCTTAAAAAATACTGGAAATATTGAAAGATATTAATCCAGATATTAATCCCCTTGTGCAGCGCACACAAGAGGCAACAGCTTCTAGCTCTACAAGCGGCAATATAAAATAGAGAACAGGCGATTGTTTTCACTCATAGTGTAATAAACCCACGGACCCACCCACCCGCTGAAGCCGTAAACGCCAAGACATTACTTCCGTTTAAAATTAAGCCGGAATAATCCTCAGGTATGTGGAGGATGTGGGAGGCCTTTGATCAACCGCCGACTTCCTGCCCCGTCGACGGGGCCACCAGCCCTCAGTGTGCCCTCAGCCAAATTCATGTGAAACATGTATGTGTGTGTATTAAATATTTTAATTTATTATTTCCAAGATTTAGCTGTTAGCTCTTGGACCCCACCTTTCTAAGCGTCGGTTGTCTAATGTACCGACTCTCGGCCTCTTTTCCTCCATCATATCTAAACAACATATTTTTATCTAACGCACACACACACATCCCCAAGATGCAGCCTTTAGCAGCTTCCTGACTTTCAGGTTCCTATTTACTGCAAGGTGAATAGAGGCATTAGTGTGTGTATGTTTGTGTCTGTGTGTGTGTGTGTACGTGTGTGTGTGCGCGTGTGTATACTCACCTAGTTGTGGTTGCGGGGGTTGAGCTCTGGCTCTTTGGTCCCCCTCTCAACTGGCAATCAACTGATGTACAGATTCCTGAGTCTACTGGACTCTATCATATCTGCATTTGAAACTGTGTATGGAGTCAGCCTCCACCACATCACTGCCTAATGCATTTCATCTATTAACTACTCTGACACTGAAAAAGTTCTTTCTAACATCCCAGTGGCTCATTTGGGTACTAAGTTTCCACCTGTGTCGCCTTGTTCGCCTACCACCCGTGTTAAACAGTTTATCTCTATGTACCCTATCAATTGCTCAGAGAATTTTGTAGGTAGTGATCATGTCTCCCCTTACTCTTCTGTCTTCCATTGTCATGAGGTGCATTTCTCGCAGCCTGTCCTCGTAACTCATGCCTCTAAGTCCTGGGACTAGCCTATTGGCATACCATTAAACTTTTTCAAGCTTCGTCCTGTGCTTGACAAGGTGTGTGTGTGTGTGTGTGTGTACATGTGTAACACACACGTACTTATGTGGTACGTATGCACTACATAATTGTAAGGCGTTTGCTGAATTAGAAAAGTCGGCTAGCAGTCCACCCTTAACGACACAATTAACTCATTACATAAAAAATTACGTGGCTGTGCAACAGTGTGTGGGAATTGGGGAACTGGTAAGCATTTAGACGACTGGTGAGGACCAACAATGACGTAGAAGGATGGCACCAGCGTCTGAATCAAAGGGCAGTGAGGGACAACTTGGCTTTATATATTTTAATCCCCTTACTGTACCGTGAGGCGTCCCTGGTAACCTTGCATTACCAACTGGTTTCTGATCAAAAGCTAAAGTCCAGTCGCCGCATGGGCAATGAAGAGAAACAGGAACATTTGTGGAAGCTTTGGGACCGTTACGAGGAAAAACAGATAAGCACCTCACAGTTCCTCAAGGAATGTTCGCGTTTTATCCCAGGAAGTGCCTGAACTAGAATTAGAAAACAGCAGTCTGTTTACTGGTTGTTATTTAACTTAAGTTAGTTGTAAATGATAATGTAAAAATAGCCACTGAGAACTGATGAGTTGCCCAAGACTTTTGCTCGTAAAGAGGGAATTGATTACAAACTTGGACTGCCTTTGAGCAGCCTGAGGGCAGCAATATCCCAGGAACATCAACTAAATTTCGGAGACTTGAAGCAAAGTGAAATTCATACCAGTTACTCCATCTATCATCATTCTATTATGCAGGAAGAACCGCACGTCTATGGGTCATCCAATAATGTTAGCAGACTTCTAGATGTTACCACTGCTAGGCTTAGGCTCGGCTACAAGTACCTCTGGGAGTTTGTAACATCTGCTGATGTAGATTTGACTAAATGTAAACTCTGTCAGCAGAACTATTCGCATACTTTGCGTCATTATATAATGGAATGTGAAAAAATCGCGGAATTTAGAGATAACACCATCAATAGTGTCCAAGAAATGTGTAAGTACTTCATTCATAATGATGTGCTGCCCGAAATCTTAGCGAAGTATCCAAAATTTGCTTATTGTAGGTAATGCTGCACATGACTGTAAAGCTGCCGCCCAGTTGGGTGGGTGTGGAGCACATGCATGACTGTAAAGCTGCCGCCCAGTTGAGTGGGTGTGGAGCACATGACTGTAAAGCTGCCACCCAGTTGGGTGGGTGTGGAGCACATGACTGTAAAGCTGCCGCCCAGATGGGTGGGTGTGGAGCACATGATTGTAAAGCTGCCGCCCAGTTGGGTGGGTGTGGAGCAAGACTAGTAACTGTGTGACTCACCATAGATGTAAAGTGCCTTGTATAGTGACTGTTGTGAGCCTCTTGTTGATCACCTGTGACACAAAGATTATTGATGTGTGTATTTGTGTAGATGATTAGATATGTATGTGTATGTCTATATGTATACGTATATATATATGTACATGTATGTATGAGAGTGTGTACATGTATATATAATATTAATAATTTTGTAACTAGCGTCACAAATTGTTATTTGCTTAGCTAAACGAACTAGAGGGTTCAGTTCCTGAATCGATTATGTGCCTCTGTAATCCTTTACACCACCGCCCACGGGATGGGTATTATGGGGTGCATAATAAAGAAAGAAATAGAATTGAATTGGTCTGATTAAGACTTTATGACCATGTAATCTATGTTTTGCTCCACTACTTACTGGTTGAGTATGGGGTGCATAACAAATAACAGCCTCCTTCGGTGGCGCCTTGTTTCTAAACGTGTTAGTCTTAAATCCTTTAATCTCAAATCTTGCTACAATGTACCTCTTAATATATGTTATGTACTCTCGCAACCCAATGTATCTTCTTGTATATAAATAAAAGATTTAAACTGTAAGGGGTATGGTTTGCACCTTGTTATTCTAATAATGGATAAATAATTCTAATAATGGAAGCGCTAATTATATGAACAAGTGCCATGTATTTATTCAGACAAGAACAACAGCGAACACAAACCAGCGCATATACGAACGGAATGGTTTGTATGTACAAACTTCTCAGTGAACGAAGTTGTTTCTAGCCCGGTATCCGAAATTGCAGTATACGATCGACTTGACCAGTCCCCTTCTATGGACCCCTGGTGAATCTAGTGGAGAGGAGTCCTTCGTGTTAGTTATATATGCATTCTCTGCTTGAAACTTGAAGTAATTATGTGTTTGATGATAGTAGAATTAGTTTTATAATAGCAAGATATTATACCAGTAGTTATTAAGTAAATAAACACTGGTGAACATGAAATATGAGAGAAGGTGATGAGCCCTGCCTGATGGGATCATTTACTATCACCAAATGCCCCTGTTCACCTAGTAGTAAGGGTGTACCTTAGCTATACATACCCATTTCTAATTTATTTAGTTTGGTTTTATTTTGAAATTAAATCTGGGTGAGACATAAAATAAAAATATGCTGCACAAATGATGTTAGGTAAGGAAAAGGGTAAAAATGTCAACAACTTTATTCATTGAATACTTAAAGCTATAATTATGACTATATAGACTACTAAAAAAGAGAGAGGGAAGTAGGGGTCTAAGACCTCTTCCTGTTATACAATTTGGGTGTGGAACAAGTAATTATCAAAAGAAGGCACCATCCCGGGAAGGCTATGTAGCAGTAAGGCAGTGAGGTGAGGCAGCTACTTATTTGAGAAATGCTTATTTTATTTACCTTATAAGCTGAGGCAACTTATTTTATTTGAGGAATACTCAGCTGATTCCTCTACATTTAGCATGGAACAAATTTGTGTCCAAGACCTCTTCCTGTTACTCAATTTGTCTGTGTGTAACCAAACTAGAAGTGCTCTACAAATCAAGGGACCCAGAATGTGGAATGACCTCCCGAATCATGTCAAAGGCTGTACCTCTCTCAACCAGTTTAAGAGTTAAACCAAGTACTGCCTAATTAACTCCATGTAACCTAACTTACCTCCTAAATGTCAACCCATGTCTTGCTATTTTTTAAACAACGCTGTTCACCAACATGTGCAATTGCTGATTTATGCTATGTTAACCCCCTTTTTGTATTTTTTATTCCTTCTTTCAACACAATTTATACCTAATCTCGATTGCTATTAAGTTTTAGTCTGTGTTTTTTTCCCCCCACACCTTGCCCGAAATGCTATGAGTATTAGTGGCTTTAGGTATTGTATGTACTAGCTCTGCCTATAAATCCAACATTATGTTTGTAAATCAACTGTATGTACTTTTCCTGAATAAAATGTATTTATTATTTATTTTTTAATCAGTAAGTATTAAAAGAAGGCACCAAGCTGGGAAGGCTATGTAGCATCATTGTGTGTAACAATAAACCAAATTTTTTTTTACAAATAATGCACCTGTATGGGAAAACAAATCCTGTCAGCTGTAAAAATATTGATGCAGTTATTTAAATGAAAAATATAATGAAAGAAATATTACTGGTTTATTTTCATCCTATCTTTTTGTACTGTACAGTATATCCAAGGAAGTGAAAAATTAAGACATAATGCACAATTTAATGAATGATTAGCATGGATTAGCAGTTCAAAAGAATATGACTTGTATTACATATCAACATGAGATCTTAATGATCCATGGTCAACATGATTTAATAAGGATAATACAGTACTGTATTTGTAATAATACAAACTATAATTTAAAATCTTTATTACTAATTTTTTTTATTAAGAAGATTAGGTATACACAGCAATGTGCTGCTACCCTATTCTTTATGGAATATTACACAGTGTAGATAAAAAACTAGCTATAAGTTTATCTAATACTCCCATCTCACAGGATGGTTAGACATACTGTACATGGAATCAATTTAGAAAATACCAGCCTCAATACAAAAAACAAATCAACTCTGACTAAACAACTCTAAGCAATTTTCACAAGAGGTAAGCACTGAATCATGGAAACATTATATTATAATTACTCTTACCAGTTTCTACAAAACTCCTCTCAAACAATGTATTTTTAAACATGTTTAGGTATACACAGCAATGTGCTGCTTCCCTATTCTGTATAAAGGACCACACAGTGTAGATCAAAAACCAGCTACAAGCTCACCCAACATCCTCACCTCACAGGATGGCCAGTCATACATGGAATTAGGAGAGAACAAAATACTTAATGCTGGTCTATTAGCCTCCACTGGCAAAATCTGGGTGCAGCACAAGAATATCTTCCAATATTCCTGAGTGTATGAAGTAATTACAGAGCTCAAAGTACCTCATACCATTTGGTATGAAGTCACTGATAACAGGACAATCACAGATATAGTGTTGGAGAGTATGTTCTCTCAAGCAGGACTGAAAACAGATATTTTTTTTTTCCACCAAGAGGGCTATAAACCCATGGAACGGCCTACCCGCTGAAGCCGTAAATGCCAAATTCCAGCTAAAAAATAACATTAATTCAATTGGCGGGCCCTTTAACAAGCCGCCGGCTTTCTGTCCTCTTCGAGGTCACTAGATAGTGGCCATTGGGTAAATTCAGTAAATATATACAATAATTGTCAGCGCATCTTCCGAGCAACAAGGACAGCCACACAGTATCTCTTAGAATTACGTAGGTAAACAACAAATGTAACATATTTGTTTACTACAATATCGGTGCTGGCTGTAGAAGTTGAAAAAACATTGTTTTACTTCGAAATATACTAATTTTATAAGAAAATTCGACGTAAATAGGAGGCAGTAGAGCTCCTATAAGCCAGCGCTAAATCTTCAATATGAAGAATGTTGCTGCTCTCTGATTGGCCAAACAAAACACAGTAGTGACCTCTATCGGCACGCAGGTGAACCAACAATTTTCTTCCTAAGTATACCTTATTGAATCGCACCTAAGCATCTTCTTAGGGCGCACTTAGGAACCTTCGTAGCAAACCCACTTACGAAGAAATACACAGAGCTTCCTGAATCTAGGTCCAGGTACCTATTGACTGCTTATATATATATATATATATATATATATATATATATATATATATATATATATATATATATATATATATATATTATTAAATATGACCGAAAAAGTAAGATTAATAATTCTAACACGAATTTTCTCAATCTTTCGTACATTTCTTTTCACTGTTGGAGGTAAATCAAAAATCAATTCTCCAAAATTCATTTTTATTTCTAGTCTGACGCGACACGAGCGCGTTTCGTAAAACTTATTACATTTTCAAAGACTTTAGTTCACAAATACACAACTGAATAGAACTTACGCATCTCCGATTTTATATCTACATTTGAGTGAGGTGGAAGGGGTGATGTGGCATTAACACAAGACAGAACAAGATGTGGCATTAATAGGGTATTAATTTCATCAACACAAGACAGAACAAGGGTATTAATAGGGTATTAATTTCATCAACACAAGACAGAACACGAAACAATGGATATTGAATAGAAGTGTTTGTAGAAAGCCTATTGGTCTATATTTCTTGATGCTTCTATATTGGAGCGGAGTCTTGAGGTGGGTAGAATATAGTTGTGCAATAATTGGCTGTTGATTGCTGGTGTTGACTTCTTGATGTGTAGTGCCTCGCAAACGTCAAGCCGCCTGCTATCGCTGTATCTATCGATGATTTCTGTGTTGTTTACTAGGATTTCTCTGGCGATGGTTTGGTTGTGGGAAGAGATTATATGTTCCTTAATGGAGCCCTGTTGCTTATGCATCGTTAAACGCCTAGAAAGAGATGTTGTTGTCTTGCCTATATATTGGGTTTTTTGGAGCTTACAGTCCCCAAGAGGGCATTTGAAGGCATAGACGACGTTAGTCTCTTTTAAAGTGTTCTGTTTTGTGTCTGGAGAGTTTCTCATGAGTAGCCTGGCCGTTTTTCTGGTTTTATAGTAAATCGTCAGTTGTATCCTCTGATTTTTGTCTGTAGGGATAACGTTTCTATTAACAATATCTTTCAGGACCCTTTCCTCCGTTTTATGAGCTGTGGAAAAGAAGTTCCTGTAAAATAGTCTAATAGGGGGTATAGGTGTTGCGTTAGTTGTCTCTTCAGAGGTTGCATGGCTTTTCACTTTCCTTCTTATGATGTCTTTGACGAAACCATTGGAGAAGCCGTTATTGACTAGGACCTGCCTTACCCTACAGAGTTCTTCGTCGACTTGCTTCCATTCTGAGCTGTGGCTGAGAGCACGGTCGACATATGCGTTAACAACACTCCTCTTGTACCTGTCTGGGCAGTCGCTGTTGGCATTTAGGCACATTCCTATGTTTGTTTCCTTAGTGTAGACTGCAGTGTGGAAACCTCCGCCCTTTTCCATGACTGTTACATCTAGAAAGGGCAGCTTCCCATCCTTTTCCATCTCGTAAGTGAAACGCAGCACGGAACTCTGCTCAAATGCCTCCTTCAGCTCCTGCAGATGTCTGACATCAGGTACCTGTGTAAAAATGTCGTCAACATACCTGCAGTATATGGCCGGTTTCAAGTTCATGTCGACTAAGACTTTTTGCTCGATGGTACCCATGTAGAAGTTTGCAAACAGGACACCTAGGGGAGAACCCATGGCGACCCCATCTACTTGCTTATGCATGTGCCCATCCGGGCTCAAGAAGGGTGCCTCTTTAGTACAAGCTTGGAGTAGTTTCCTCAGAATATTTTCTGGTATGTCAAGAGGAGTACAAGCTGGATCACGATACACTCTGTCGGCTATCATTCCGATTGTCTCGTCCACAGGTACGTTGGTAAACAGCGATTCTACGTCCAACGAGGCTCTTATCCCTGTGGCCCGTGTGCCCCGCAGTAAGTCAACAAATTCCTTTGGAGACTTCAGGCTAAAGGCGCAAGGAACATAAGGAGTCAGCAGGCCGTTGAGTCGCTTCGCCAGTCTGTACGTGGGTGTGGGTATCTGGCTAATGATTGGCCGAAGTGGGTTTCCAGGCTTGTGTGTCTTGACATTTCCATACGCATATCCGGGTTTATATTCCCCAATGATCTTTGGCAGGCGGAGTCCGGATTTCTTGGCGTTCACAGTTTCGATCAGTTTGTTGACCTTTGCTTTTAATTCGGCTACAGCCGAATTAAAAGCAAAGGTCAACATGGCAAATGATCCTGTGTCACCCCTAGGAGATTCCTGGGGCACCCTAGGAGACATTGGGAAACCCTAGGAGAATCCTGGGTCACCCTAGAAAACTCCTGGGTCACCCTAGAAGACTCCTGGGCCACCCTAGGAGACTCTTGGGGTCACCTAGAAGACTCCTGGGTCACCCTAGGAGACTCCTGGGTCACCCTAGGAGACTCCTGGGTCTCCCTAGGAGACTCCTGGGTCTCCTTGTGCTATTTACATGTACAAAACCTTGTTCCTAAATGCTAATCCTGATTTGAAACTCTTCATTGATGGATGTAATAGAACCCACGAGCACCACAACATAAATAAATATTTTGTTGATTTAAATTGACAGTCATGCTAATTTAATTGCCAGTCAGGCTTATGTAATTCACAATCATCTTAATATAATTGCCAGTTTGGAGAATATAATTGACAGAGAGGATTATGCCAGTCAGGCCAATATAATTACCAATAAGGCTAATATAATTGCCAATCAGGCAAATATATAACTTCGAATTGGGCTTTTTCACCCACAGGGTTATTGATTGATGGAACTGCCTACCTGTCGAAGCCTTAAACTGCCAAAACTGTGTTGAATTTCAAAATATAATTGGAACAGATCATCAAGGCAAATGGGGATAGGGGTGAGACCTTCAACAAGCCACCGGCTTCCTGTTCTCATTGAAGCCACTAGGGTTAGTGGCCCTCAGGTAAATCGGGTAAAGTCTTATTCCCAGACAATTACAGCATAACTGATAAAATAGGGTACAGTAATATAAATTTCTGGTTAATTTTGAGTGATATAAATTTCTATAGTAATATAAATTTAAATTTCATATTCACTTCACTGACAGTTATAAATGCCAGTCTGCCTTCAATAAACTCTTTGGTGAAATATTTATAATCAAGAGAGGAACTCATTTATTTATTTATTTATTTATTTATTTATTTATTTATGCATATACAAGAATGTACATTGGGAATGTGAGGATACATAATATGGTAGTTACAGTCTTGTAAAGCCACTAGTACGCGCAGCGTTTCGGGCATGTACTTAATCTAAGAAAATTTTAAGGAGGTAAATACTTGCAAAATTTATAGACAAAAAAATGATAACCGTTACATGGAATGAAAAAAAGAAGATGAGAGAAAATTGTAGGTACAGTATATTAAAGCACATAGGTAGCTAAAATTGATTGCAATGACAGCTTGAATGGTAGTTGACAAAAATTGGTAGTCACAATACAGCATATGGCTAGCACATAAAAGAAGACAGCAATGAACACAATGATAAAGTTGTTTAATACTACATAAAAATTAGGAGATTGGGTAACACTAGGTACAGAGCAAATTTAAAGCTCAGTGTAAATAAGCCTAAGCAAAAAATAAAAAATGGACATCAGTTTGCATATGAATCTGATGAGAAAATTCCTTGATTAGTATACATTTCCCTTCCAATGAAATGGTCTCATCTTAAGTATGTCTCAGACTGTCTTCTTCACCAACTCCATTGCTAAATAATATTACAACAAAAATGTCCATAACTTAGCTACAGAGTATATTAAATTTTAAATAAATTTCCACAGAGAGCAAAAACAAAGCACATTATTATTTACATAAATATGAAGAAAAACATTTAAAGCTTTGCTTTATCTTTGCTAAACTAAAGAGATTTTTCTATACTTATAAGCAATTTTCAGTTTTCCTACAGTGACAGCTTCTCTAGTTCTTGCTTGGTCATCTAACTTTCATAAAAGAACAATATAATAAAATATCTTTAGATCTTTACCTTTCATTGTTTAGTGTATTTCTCAAACAAAATATAATTACCTCTGAAGAACATTCAACTGAACAAATCCACAAGGGCCATGACAAGGATTCGAACCTACATCCAAAATCATCCCAGACGCTGCCTTAATCGACTGAGCTACGACATGGTCCAACTGACAGTGTGATAACACACTGTTAGATTAAAGTTAATATACCATTATGTGCCTCATTATCCTTTAACATTCTCTTAATTATCTTCCACACTCAAAGTGTATAGCCTATTATTTGCATGTGTCATCTTGTGCCTCTTCATATGTCCACGGTGACGGAATGTCTTCCCACACTCTGGACACTCCTGAGGTTTGTCATCTAAATGCACTAACATGTGAGTGTTCATACTTCCACACTGATTGAATCTCTTCCCACACTCTGGACACTAATAAGGTTTATCACCTTAATGCACCACCATCATGTGAGTCTTCATATTTCCAACACGATTGAATCTCTTCCCACACTCTGGACACTTATGTGGTTTGTCACCTGAATGCACCATCATGTGAGTCTTCATATTTCCACGCTGACTGAATCTCTTCCCACACTCTGGACACTCGTGAGGTTTATCACCTGAATGCACTAACATGTGCTTTACTATAATTCCACGTTCTTTAAATTTTTTGCCACACTCAGCACATTGAAAAGGTCTCTCATCCGTATGCACCATCATGTGAATCTTCATATTTCCAACACGATTGAATCTCTTCCCACACTCTGGACACTCATGTGGTTTGTCACCTGAATGCACTAACATGTGAGACTTGATTTGTCCACGCTGACTGAATCTCTTCCCACACTTTGGACACTCATGTGGTTTGTCACCTGAATGCACTAACATGTGAGACTTGATATAACCAAGATGACTGAATCTCTTCCCACACTCTGGACACTCATGAGGTTTGTCTTCTGAATGCACTAACATGTGAGTCTTCACATGTCCACGCGTACGGAATCTCTTCCCACACTCTGGACACTCATGAGGTTTATCACCTGAATGCACTAACATGTGCTTTACTATAATTCCATGTTCTTTAAATTTTTTGCCACACTCAGCACATTGAAAAGGTCTCTCATTCGTATGCACCATCATGTGAATCTTCATATTTCCAACACGATTGAATCTCTTCCCACACTCTGGACACTCATGCGGTTTGTCACCTGAATGCACTAACATGTGAGACTTGATTTGTCCACGCTGACTGAATCTCTTCCCACACTTTGGACACTCATGTGGTTTGTCACCTGAATGCACTAACATGTGAGACTTGATATAACCAAGACGACTGAATCTCTTCCCACACTCTGGACACACATGAGGTTTATCACCTGAATGTACTAACATGTGTCTTATTATAGTTCCACGTTCTCTAAATTTTTTGCCACACTCGGCACATTGAAAAGGTCTCTCATCCGTATGCACCATCATGTGAGTCTTCATATTTCCAACACGATTGAATCTCTTTCCACACTCTGGACACTTATGTGGTTTGTCACCTGAATGCACTAACATGTGAGTCTTCATATTTCCATGCTCACTGAATCTCTTCCCACACTCTGGACATTCATGAGGTTTATCATCTGAATGCACTAACATGTGACGTTTCACATGTCCAGGACGGGTGAATACCTTCGGACACTGTGGACACTGGTGAGTCTTCATCTTCCTTATGACAGGTGCAGTTTGTGTGAAGGTTTTCTCCCCCGGATGTTGGGAGAAGCGTCAAGGCTTGAGTGTTGTTTCTTAGAGTTAGACGTGATGTGAGCACTTGGCGGTCAATGGTGGTGCTTCTTCTTTATGATAGGTACAGTGTGTGTCAAGGTTTTCCCTTAATGCTCGTGCTGGACATCACCGGCGGGTGCTGCTAAAATGGCGACGGTTGTTTACCCTCTCATCACCTAAGCGTTCCAATGTTTTTGTCTGGTTCCACATATCATTTTTCCTACTTCTTACTTTTGTTTATAATTGGTCATTTACAATTAACGCTTGTATTTATCCCTATGTTTTTCAATCAAAGAATATACTTGGAATTGTTTCTTTAAACATAATGCTACATGATTATACTTTTTTGAAGGAAACAGCTCTCCCATAGTGGATGTGCTCCGAACCATAATGGAATTGACCCAATTATCAGTTGGGTCAACCCAAGTATCGCGTTTCCAAAATGGTCGCCCATGTTGGAATAGACGAACGCCGAAAAAATATGGTTGAAAACATCTTGATAACTTAAATTATTTATTAGTCACAAGAATTACAGAAATAGAAACTTTATATAAAACCTTTCCCAGACAAATATTTTTTAAGTAAAACCGCAGATATTTGTAGTTGTATAAAAGTGGCAGTTTAGACACTCCGTAAATTGACAACATCGCACACTAATATTTTTACCACTCTCGCATGTGTACGTGTTCACTATTAAAACGACAATATAATGCAATTAATAATTAAAATCTTCTACTTGACAGGCATATAGTTATTAAATTAAATTGAAATTGAAATAAGTTTATTGATGTAAAATACACACAAAGGGATGAGGTAGCTCAAGCTATTCTCACCCCGTTCAGAACATCGTGTTAATACATATATATACACACATTACAAACAATAAACATATTACCAAACATTCTGAGAGATAAACATATACATTTCCTCCTTCACAAGTAGTTTAGTGATTGTCATGTTCATAGAAAACGTTTATATGTGTTGTGGCTCAGATGCCAGCAAAGAGGTAAACAAGAAAGTGTACAAGACGCCAAGCTTGGTAGCTACTAGTCATGTAATCGTTTATAAGTATTAAAGTCAGTAACCAAGCAATGGCTTTATATCAACCCTACAACCAAGAGTTCCTCAGCAACACACTGGCGATGCGGATGAACTGTGAACGCAGGTATTTGTTCAACCCCAGCTAGGTCCGTCTAATTACCACAAGCTAACACAAGCTACACAAGCATCAGAAAGCTTCCTGGCAATACGTTAGTAATGAATAAATATGATATATTTACTCATTATAATGTTGGTGCTGAACGTACAACACGAAAAAACATAATTTTAATCTGAAAAAGTATCTTTTTACAAAGAAATTAGACGAAAATAAAAAGCTGGTGACGCCAAATCAAGTCGACGATCCAAGCGTCAATGTTGTGGAACGACTTATCCAAGACAGATTGTTTCCTGGAGAGTGTTTGCTGGCATATATTATTGTAGTTTATACCATTATTTCAATTTGTGACAATTTGAGCAGAGAAGTGCCACGTGTGTACAAGAGGCTGATATGCCAGCAATTATAACAGCAATTAATTAAGTGACATTAACACTAGAGTATCTATTCGTTTCATGCGGAGAAAAGGAGGGGACAAGCTGTTTCAGAGGGTTCAGACCTGCTTGAGTGACGTACACACTTCCAGGAAACTGAGGGAGCCACGCTACACGAGGGGATTAGCTCATGACCTCAGGGAATACGACGTACTTGACTGCTGTAATCCCTCTCGACAGTGTAATATGTCTGCTCCCTGGAAAGCACAGAAAATAGACGTCGAAATTGTACCCCTCAAGGAGAAAAAGATTCATCATGAATCGGGACAATAACGGTGTTTGTATGGAAGCATGATATCTCGGTTACCAAGAGGCAACAGTTTACATGTATATTGCGACGGGTCGGTGGCGGAGGATGGCAAGGCCGGGTGTGGTGTCCTAATAAGGGAATATACGGAGTTTGGGACTGTGGACAGGATAATTGAACTCCGGCTTAGTAATTATATATCATCCACACAAGCTGAACTGCAGGCCATTCTGGCGTGTTTGGAGGAAGTACGTCATGACGACAAAAATGTTTTTGTATTTGTCGATAGCCGAGGAGCACTGGAGTCCTTAAACAGTCGAAACCCAGTCTTCATGTCTATAGTTGAGGACTGTAAGAGAAGAATAACTGAGATACAGCTGAAAGGTTATAGTGTGAAATTCATGTGGATTCCATCTCATGTTGGAATAGTGCTCAACGAGGTGGCGGTTGACTTGGCCAAACGTTCCACATCAAAACCACAAGTTGACATTGAATGTGAATTCACAATGAGACAAATAAGAAGCAAAATCAGAAATATTCAGGCACAGGCGGGAGTGGAGAGGAGAGAGATAATGTATGAGAGTAGTCAAACCATGCAACACTACATGTATGTGAGTCAAAACACCCATTTCACTTATGGTAAAAGGAGAAATGCTTGGAGTGACTCTGTGTACATGCGGCTCAGGCTTGGGTGCAAATATTACTGGGAATATGGGATAGATGTTCATGATAATGACACGAAGTGTAAACTATGTGGTATGTTAAGGTCTCACACCCTGGCCCATTATGTTTTTGATTGTCCGTTGATTAATGTATATAGAAACACTGAGATAAGGACTGTTCCTGAACAAATAGCCTGGATGTGTCACAACGGAAAGGTTGATGATATTCTTGAGAGATATAAGAATTTTGCACCAAGATTGTAATATTTTGTTGAATTATCTGCATGTGTCTTGCAAATTGTCTATACAGTATACCTAGGTCATAAAAGTATGTGTGTGTACGTCTGATAACATACTACTTGTGAAGGAGGAAATGTATATGTTTATCTCTCAGAATGTTCGGTAATATGTTTATTTGTGATGTGTGTCTATGTATGTATTAACACGTTGTACTGAATGGGGTGAGAATAGCTTGAGCTACCTCATCCCTTTGTGTGTATTTTACCTCAATAAACTTATTTCAATTTCAATTTCAATGTTGTCAATTTACGGAGTGTCTAAACTGCCACTTTTATACAACTACAAATATCTGCGGTTTTACTTGTTCTTCGAGGTTGTTCTAGTGTTTAACTCTAACTCCTGACAAATCATTTGTAGCTCAGATCGCCATTCTTGAATCAATGACTTTTGAACATCAAGTTTGTCAATCTCATTTGAAACTGTTATTTCCGTCTCTCTGGCCTATTTGAAAATATTATAAATTTTTTTTAGTTAGTTTAGTTCATTTATTATGCACCCCATACCCATCTTGTGGGCGGTAGTGGAAAGGATTACAGAGGCACATAATGGGCTCAGGGACTGAACCCCACAATTCATTTAGCTAAGCAAGTTACAATCTTGATGAGCTAGTTACAAAATTCAATATAAGTCATCACATCAACAAGGGTTCGAGATCGACCTCAACTACAGGTTCTAAATTAAGCAACTGACATATGTGGAGAGCTAGTGTCACAATTTATGTTTGTACTGCACACCGCCCCCCATCCAGTGGGCAGCGGTGGATAGGTTACAATCACTTAGTTACTACCTACAGTTAGCAAACTGGGGATATTTGGCTAAAATTTCTGGTAGCAGATCATTTTGAATGAAACATTGACACATCGCTGGAACATTGGTTATAGAACTGTCTCTAAATTCACGTATCTTTTCGCACTCCATCACATAGTGACGGAGGGTGTGCGAATAATTTTGTTGACACAGTTTACATTTGGTCAGGTCTACATCAGCAGATAATAAGAATTCCCAGAGATACTTGTAACCGAGTCTAAGCCGAGCAGTAGTAACATCTAGAAGTCTGCTGATTTTATTGGATGATACATAGATGTGTGGCTCCTCTTGCATGATAGTATGATGATAGATGGAATTACTGGTGTCAATTTCACTTTGCCTCAGATCTACAAGATCTTGTTGAAGTTCTCGGTGTACTGCTGCTCTCAGATTATAATAAATTTAATGAACAAATCACATTAACCGTGATGAGTGGTTCGAACCTATGGGCTTGGCATTCCCAGATGCTTGCTCTAGTCGAATGCGCCACAACATGGTCAAAAGAATTGCAACCTAGGGTACTACTGCACCCACAATTCATTTTTTCTTTATTATGCAGCCCCTTACCCATTCCATGGGCGGTTGTGCATGCAGTTCCCCATGCACTTGGTCTATGACCTCCAGTAGTTCTACCTCTGATGGACCTTTCAATACACATAGAATTCATATTATTGTGATATATCAATACATGGAGAGAGACATTGAAATGGAGGCATCATAGGCAGAACTATTGAATGACAGAGACCGAGTTCATGGGGGAATTGTGTGAAACCTGGTTTGGCTTCAGTGGAAGCCTTGGGATCCTTGTGGGTGCAGTAGTACTCCAAGTTGCAATTCATTTGACCATGTCGTAGCGTGGTGGACTAGAGCATGCATCTGAGAACACTCTGTGCATGGGGTTCGAACCCTTATCACAATTCCTGTGATATATCACGATACTGTGATTTATCTTTGTACACATTTGATATTACTTTTAATCATGCATTTAGGTTAATAAAATTAAATACTATATTCTTTACACAAATTAACCTTATTGATATATTGCAAAAGTTCAAGCAGTTAATTCAAGGAAATGGTAGCTAATTTGTAATGGAAAATATATGTAGTACATGATCTGAACCCATAACTAACCTATAAATGCACTATAATACCTTTCACATATAAATACATTGATGGATGGAAAATGACAATGTCCAATCGAACAGCATTGCTCTGCTTTCTCCTTAATTAATCTCTGCATTTTTTCTTCTTTTTTGATTATTGATTATTTAGAATGATTAGTATAATATGTTAAACAAAATTTTATAGGCATTAAGCACAAGTTCTGTACATAATATTTATAATGTGTGTCCATTAAATAAACCCTCATTTAAATACCAACCAATGATGTTGGGACATAACCAACATCAAATGATTCCAAAGTTTCTTCACCAGCTGCCAAATAACTTTGAGTGTAAGTTCTGCCACTGGTAGAACAGTCCGCATTGTGAATGTGTGGTGGTGAAAGTATAGCAGGCAGAATGTCTGGGTGCCACACTGGAAGATTCCCAGCAAACATTTTCATGTTTTTAAAACATCCTAAAAACGACATTTCATTGTTTTCAGCACGTTTATAATTACGTTTAGAAAAGGTTTTTTGAGAACTTTTATATACAACCTTAGAACGTAAATAATTAACATTTCTAAAAACTTTTTTATAATCTTTTAATTACCTACATTAAAACGTTTAGGGTAAATTAGGGTATAATAATTGTTTAATTCATATCTGAAATAGAAAGGGAGAGAAAGAAAGAAGACATATCTGAGAAAGAAATGGACATCCTATATATGTATGTGTAAATTACAAATAAATAGGGTACAAAAAGAGAATTAAAATATTATATTTATTTAATTAAGAATGAGTAATACAACAAAATATATGTAATAGCTCGAAATATATAGACTATATCTATAACAGAATATAAAAGTAAAAATTTAAAAATCTATAAAAATCTATATATGCAATATGTGAACACAATAGATTTTGTGATCAAGCAGCCTGTGATTCATGTCATGCTGAGATCAGTCTGACGTTATAAGCAGTTATTGTTACTTAAAACTAAAACAAGTAAAATTTTCCGAGTATACATATAACACTATAGTTTTTCTATGACTAATAATAAAAATCTATTAATCAAAAGTTTAGGACTAATTAACTAAAAATAAAAATCTACAAGTGAATGTAAACACAGTCAAGTATAATATTCATGTAGAAAGAGAAGGAAAAAGAGAGAGAGAAGGAAAGAAAGAGAAAGAAAGGGAGAAAGAGAGAGAGAAAGAAAAGAAAAAAGAGTCATGTATAATATTCATATTAGCACCATGCAATATAACTTAGATTAAGTAAAAATCTCAGACATTTTTAAATCAAATGAAATATGAGAGCCAGAGAGAGAGACCCAGAGCCAGAGAGAGAGAGCGAGAGCCAGAGAGAGAGCACCACAGAGCCAGAGAGAGAGCCCCACAGAGCCAGAGAAATAGAGCCAGAGAGAGAGAGAGCGTGATCCAGAGCCAGAGAGAGAGAGAGTCAGAGCCAGAGAGAGAGAGAGCCAGAGAGAAAGCCAGAGCCAGAGAGAGAGAGAGAGCCAGAGCCAGAGAGAGAGAGAGAACCAGAGAGAGAGAGAGAGCCAGAGAGAGAGAGAGAGCCAGAGCCAGAGAGAGAGAGAGAGAGCCAGAGAGAGAGAGCAAGAGAGCCAGAGAGAGAGAGCGAGAGAGAGAGAGAGAGAGCGAGAGAGAGAGAGAGAGCCAGAGAGAGAGAGAGAGAGAGAGAGCAAGAGAGCCAGAGAGAGAGTGAGAGAAAGAAAGAGAGAGAGAGAGAGAAAGAGAGAGAGAGACAGAAAGACACACACACAACAAAAGAGGAGACAGAACAAAATTAAGGCAAGGAGAGAGAAGACAGAACAGAAACAACAGAGAGAGGAGAGAAATGAGAAATCATTGAAGAGAAGGGGAAGAGAAACACAAGATAAGAAAAAAATACAAGAAAAATATACAAGATAAAAATGACATAAATGAATACCACAAATATAAAAAGTAAAGGAAGAGAGAAGCTAGAAGAGACAGGAAACGAGAGGTGTTAGAAGAGAGGAGGAAAGGAGAGATTAAAAGTTAAGAAAAACAGGAGAGAAACGTAAAAGAAATAAAAAAAGGGACATTTGTGAGGAGAGAAAATAAAGAGACCAGAGAAGACCATATATCAAGAGTGTGAGGATAAAGACTTATATATTTTCTTAGTAGACATCCTCTGGCTCTTGTTGCCCCTCTTGTATACGAATTGTACTTGCAAGCTTTCCCTGAAAAGATATTAACAAAATTAATATTTAATTATTTATTTATATAAATTACACACACACAAACTTTATATATTATATATATATATATATATATATATATATATATATATTATTAAATATGACCGAAAAAGTAAGATTAATAATTCTAACACGAATTTTCTCAATCTTTCGTACATTATGCTTCACTGTTGGAGGTAAATCAAAAATCACTTCTCCAAAATTCATTTTTATTTCTAGTCTGACGCGACACGGGCGCGTTTCGTAAAACTTATTACATTTTCAAAGACTTCACAAATACACAACTGATTAGAACTTGCGTTTCCCTGATTTTATATCTACATTTGAGTGAGGTGGGAAGGGTGATGTGGCATTACATTTGAGTGAGGTGGGAAGGATGATGTGGCATTAGAGGATATTAATAGGGTATTAAAAGTATCAACACAAGACAGAACACGAAACAATGGATATTGAATAGAAGTGTTTGTAGAAAGCCTATTGGTCCATATTTCTTGATGCTTCTATATTGGAGCGGAGTCTTGAGGTGGGTAGAATATAGTTGTGCAATAATTGGCTGTTGATTGCTGGTGTTGACTTCTTGATGTGTAGTGCCTCGCAAACGTCAAGCCGCCTGCTATCGCTGTATCTATCGATGATTTCTGTGTTGTTTACTAGGATTTCTCTGGCGATGGTTTGGTTATGGGAAGAGATTATATGTTCCTTAATGGAGCCCTGTTGTTTATGCATCGTTAAACGCCTAGAAAGAGATGTTGTTGTCTTGCCTATATACTGGGTTTTTTGGAGCTTACAGTCCCCAAGTGGGCATTTGAAGGCATAGACGACGTTAGTCTCTTTTAAAGCGTTCTGTTTCGTGTCGGGAGAGTTTCTCATGAGTAGGCTGGCCGTTTTTCTGGTTTTATAGTAAATCGTCAGTTGTATCCTCTGATTTTTGTCTGTAGGGATAACGTTTCTATTAACAATATCTTTCAGGACCCTTTCCTCTGTTTTATGAGCTGTGGAAAAGAAGTTCCTGTAAAATAGTCTAATAGGGGGTATAGGTGTTGTGTTAGTTGTCTCTTCGGAGGTTGCATGGCTTTTCACTTTCCTTCTTATGATGTCTTCGATGAAACCATTGGAGAAGCCGTTATTGACTAGAACCTGCCTTACCCTACAGAGTTCTTCGTCGACTTGCTTCCATTCTGAGCTGTGGCTGAGAGCACGGTCGACGTATGCGTTAACAACACTCCTCTTGTACCTGTCAGGGCAGTCGCTGTTGGCATTTAGGCACATTCCTATGTTTGTTTCCTTTGTGTAGACTGCAGTGTGGAAACCTCCGCCCTTTTCCATGACTGTTACATCTAGAAAAGGCAGCTTCCCATCCTTTTCCGTCTCGTAAGTGAAACGCAGCACGGAACTCTGCTCAAATGCCTCCTTCAGCTCCTGCAGATGTCTGACATCAGGTACCTGTGTAAAAATGTCGTCAACATACCTGCAGTATATGGCCGGTTTCAAGTTCATGTCGACTAAGACTTTTTGCTCGATGGTACCCATGTAGAAGTTTGCAAACAGGACACCTAGGGGAGAACCCATAGCGACCCCATCTACTTGCTTATACATATGCCCATCCGGGCTCAAGAAGGGTGCCTCTTTAGTACAAGCTTGGAGTAGTTTCCTCAGAATACTTTCTGGCATGTCAAGAGGAGTACAGGCTGGATCACGATACACTCTGTCGGCTATCATTCCGATTGTCTCGTCCACAGGTACGTTGGTAAACAGCGATTCTACGTCCAACGAGGCTCTTATCCCTGTGGCCCGCAAAGCAAAGGTCAACAAACTGATCGAAACTGTGAACGCCAAGAAATCCGGACTCCACCTGCCAAAGATCATTGGGGAATATAAACCTGGATATGCGTATGGAAATGTCAAGACGCACAAGCCTGGAAACCCACTTCGGCCAATCATTAGCCAGATACCCACACCCACGTACAGATTGGCAAAGCGACTCAACGGCCTGCTGACTCCTTATGTTCCTTGCGCCTTCAGCCTGAAGTCTCCAAAGGAATTTGTGGACTTACTGCGGGGCGCACGGGCCACAGGGATAAGAGCCTCGTTGGACGTAGAATCGCTGTTTACCAACGTACCTGTGGACGAGACAATCAGAATGATAGCCGACAGAGTGTATCGTGATCCAGCCTGTACTCCTCTTGACATGCCAGAAAGTATTCTGAGGAAACTACTCCAAGCTTGTACTAAAGAGGCACCCTTCTTGAGCCCGGATGGGCATATGTATAAGCAAGTAGATGGGGTCGCTATGGGTTCTCCCCTAGGTGTCCTGTTTGCAAACTTCTACATGGGTACCATCGAGCAAAAAGTCTTAGTCGACATGAACTTGAAACCGGCCATATACTGCAGGTATGTTGACGACATTTTTACACAGGTACCTGATGTCAGACATCTGCAGGAGCTGAAGGAGGCATTTGAGCAGAGTTCCGTGCTGCGTTTCACTTACGAGACGGAAAAGGATGGGAAGCTGCCTTTTCTAGATGTAACAGTCATGGAAAAGGGCGGAGGTTTCCACACTGCAGTCTACACAAAGGAAACAAACATAGGAATGTGCCTAAATGCCAACAGCGACTGCCCTGACAGGTACAAGAGGAGTGTTGTTAACGCATACGTCGACCGTGCTCTCAGCCACAGCTCAGAATGGAAGCAAGTCGACGAAGAACTCTGTAGGGTAAGGCAGGTTCTAGTCAATAACGGCTTCTCCAATGGTTTCATCGAAGACATCATAAGAAGGAAAGTGAAAAGCCATGCAACCTCCGAAGAGACAACTAACACAACACCTATACCCCCTATTAGACTATTTTACAGGAACTTCTTTTCCACAGCTCATAAAACAGAGGAAAGGGTCCTGAAAGATATTGTTAATAGAAACGTTATCCCTACAGACAAAAATCAGAGGATACAACTGACGATTTACTATAAAACCAGAAAAACGGCCAGCCTACTCATGAGAAACTCTCCCGACACGAAACAGAACGCTTTAAAAGAGACTAACGTCGTCTATGCCTTCAAATGCCCACTTGGGGACTGTAAGCTCCAAAAAACCCAGTATATAGGCAAGACAACAACATCTCTTTCTAGGCGTTTAACGATGCATAAACAACAGGGCTCCATTAAGGAACATATAATCTCTTCCCATAACCAAACCATCGCCAGAGAAATCCTAGTAAACAACACAGAAATCATCGATAGATACAGCGATAGCAGGCGGCTTGACGTTTGCGAGGCACTACACATCAAGAAGTCAACACCAGCAATCAACAGCCAATTATTGCACAACTATATTCTACCCACCTCAAGACTCCGCTCCAATATAGAAGCATCAAGAAATATGGACCAATAGGCTTTCTACAAACACTTCTATTCAATATCCATTGTTTCGTGTTCTGTCTTGTGTTGATACTTTTAATACCCTATTAATATCCTCTAATGCCACATCATCCTTCCCACCTCACTCAAATGTAATGCCACATCACCCTTCCCACCTCACTCAAATGTAGATATAAAATCAGGGAAACGCAAGTTCTAATCAGTTGTGTATTTGTGAAGTCTTTGAAAATGTAATAAGTTTTACGAAACGCGCCCGTGTCGCGTCAGACTAGAAATAAAAATGAATTTTGGAGAAGTGATTTTTGATTTACCTCCAACAGTGAAGCATAATGTACGAAAGATTGAGAAAATTCGTGTTAGAATTATTAATCTTACTTTTTCGGTCATATTTAATAAAATATGTCTACAGGAAAGACTGCTACCAAAATATACTAATATATATATATATATATATATATATATATATATATATATATATATATATATATATATATATATATATATATATATATATATATATATATATATATATATATATATATATATATATATATATAATTTCGTAAACCTCACCCTGTAAACATTCATGTTTCTACATGTTAAACAAGCTACGAGGATGAGGGAAGGGGATGTTCCCTCCATGCTGGATATTATATTTACCAGGAAAGAGAAAGATATATTTATCATTCAGTACCTCCCTCCTTTGGTACCTCCCTCCTTTTACCCAAGTGACATTGTCACTTGGGTAAAAGTGACCATGTCTTTTTGGGAATAAAGTATGCAATGCATTATAATCTGGAAGAAAATGAGCTTGAAGCAGTTGAAAAACCTGACTTGTGGAGAGGTCATTATGGGGAACTCAGATATTTCCTTAAGGAATTTGACAAACACTTGCTGTTAGGACATGAAGTAAATGAGATGTATGTCAAGTTTTGTGAAATATATGATAATGGCAGAACAAAATTTATACTAAAGCAGAGATGCAGAACTAGGAAAAGGGGAAAAATTGCCCAAACATACAAGCAATACAAAGATGCGAGAAACAACAATAGCAGTAAGGAGAGGGGCAGAAAGACTATGACTTTCGGTCATATTCAACAACACAAATATACATACACACACACACATTATTGGAAAAAATTGGAATTGGAATATTGGAAAAAATAATTAAAACTAAATGGGTAGAACACCTGGAGAGAAATGATATAATTTCAGACAGACAGTATGGTTTTCGATTTGGAAGATCCTGTGTATCGAATTTACTCAGTTTCTATGATCGAGCAACAGATATATTACAGGAAAGAGATGGTTGGGTTGACTGCATCTATCTGGACCTAAAAAAGGCATTCGACAGAGTTCCACATAGAGAGGTTGTTCTGGAAACTGGAAAATATTGGAGGGGTGACAGGTAAGCTTCTAACATGGATGAAAAATTTTCTGACTGATAGAAAAATGAGGGCAGTAATCAGAGGCAATGTATCGGACTGGAGAAATGTCACAAGTGGAGTACCACAGGGTTCAGTTCTTGCACCAGTGATGTTTATTGTCTACATAAATGATCTACCAGTTGGTATACAGAATTACATGAACATGTTTGCTGATGATGCTAAGATAATAGGAAGGATAAGAAATTTAGATGATTGTCATGCCCTTCAAGAAAACCTGGATAAAATAAGTATATGGAGCACCACTTGGCAAATGGAATTTAATGTTAATAAATGCCATGTTATGGAATGTGGAACAGGAGAACATAGACCCCACACAACCTATACATTATGTGAGAAATCTTTAAAGAATTCTGATAAAGAAAGAGATCTAGGGGTGGTTCTAGATAGAAAACTATCACCTGAGAACCACATAAAGAATATTGTGCGAGGAGCCTATGCTACGCTTTCTAACTTTAGAATTGCGTTTAAATACATGGATGGTGATATACTAAATAAATTGTTCATGACTTTTGTTACGCCAAAGCTAGAATATGCAGCTGTTGTGTGGTGCCCAACAACAGAAGTTGGCCCATATCTTAAGAAGCACATCAACAAACTGGAAAAGGTGCAAAGACATGCTACTAAGTGGCTCCCAGAACTGAAGGGCAAGAGCTACGAGGAGAGGTTAGAGGCATTAAATATGCCAAAACTAAAAGACAGAAGAAAGAGGTGATATGATCACTACATACAAAATAGTATCAGGAATTGATAAAATCGACAGCGAAGATTTCCTGAGACCTGGAACTTCAAGAACAGGAGGTCATAGATTGAAACAAGCTTAACACAGATGCTAAAGAAATATAAGAAAATTCACTTTCGCAAATAGCGTGGTAGACGAATGGAACAAGTTAGGTGAGAAGGTGGTGGAGGCCAAGACTGTCAGTAGTTTCAAAGCGTTATATGACAAAGAGTGCTGGGAAGACGGTCTCATCCTGTAACTACACTTAGGTATTTACACACACACTATATATATATATATATATATATATATATATATATATATATATATATATATATATATATATATATATATATATATATATAATATGACAATTATGTCATATTAATTATGTTATAATTACCTATATATTATGCTTGTATGTCTGCTGTATCAGATGGGCCATTGTGCTACATCGGATGTGCCAATTGGGTGCATCTGATGGGCCTTCTGCGTTGTCCAAGTATTGTACCTCACCTTACTTCACCACTCCTTCCTGCCTATTTATACCCATCACTCGATCTGTAAAATGACCTTCTGAAGATGTATTTAATATACGAAAGTACTTAAGGAAATTTCCTGTTTCATTTTTCCTCCGTGGTCTGACATTGTCACATTCTTAATCACGTGTTTATTTTCGTGATATACACACATATATATAATATATATATATATATATTATATATATATATATATATATAAATATATATATATATAAATATATATATATATATATATATATATTATATATATATATATATAAATATATATATATATATATTATATATATATATACATAAATATATATATATATATATATATATATATGTCGTACCTAGTAGCCAGAATGCACTTTTTGGACTACTATGCAAGGCCCGATTTGCCTAATAAGCCAAGTTTTCCTGAATTAATATGTTTTCTCTAATTTTTTTCTTATGAAATGATAAAGCTACCCATTTTATTATGTATGAGGGAAATTTTTTTTTATTGGAGTTAAAATTAACGTAGATATATGACCGAACCTAACCAACCCTACCTAACCTAACCTAACCTATCTTTATAGGTTAGGTTAGGTTAGGTAGCCGAAAACGTTAGGTTAGGTTAGGTTAGGTAGGTTAGGTAGTCGAAAAAACATTAATTCATGAAAACTAGGCTTATTAGGCAAATCGGGCCTTGCATAGTAGGTTGAGAAGTGCGTTCTGGCTACTAGGTACGACATATATATATATATATATATATGTCGTACCTAGTAGCCAGAATGCACTTTTCAGCCTACTAAGCAAGGCCCGATTTGCCTAATAAGCCAAGTTTTCATTAATTATTATATTTTCTCTATTTTTTTTCTTATGAAATGATAAAGCTATCCATTTCATTATGTATGAGGTCAATTCTTTTTTTATTGGAGTTAAAATTAATATAGATATATGACCAAACCTAACCAACCCTACCTAAACTATCTTTATAGGTTAGGTTAGGTAGCTGAAAATGTTAGGTTAGGTAGTCGAAAAACATTAATTCATGAAAACTTGGCTTATTAGGCAAATCGGGCCTTGTATAGTAGGCTGAGATGTGCGTTCTGGCTACTAGGTACGACACACACACACACACACTCACATATATATATATATATATATATATATATATATATATATATATATATATATATATATATATATATATATGTCGTACCTAGTAGCCAGAACTCACTTCTCAGCCTACTATGCAAGGCCCGATTTGCCTAATAAGCCAAGTTTTCATGAATTAATTGTTTTTCGACTACCTAACCTACCTAACCTAACCTAACCTAACTTTCTCTACTACCTAACCTAACCTAACCTATAAAGATAGGTTAGGTAGGGTTGGTTAGGTTCGGTCATATATCTACGTTAATTTTAACTCCAATAAAAAAAACATTGACCTCATACATAATGAAATGGGTAGCTTTATCATTTCATAAGAAAAAAATTATAGAAAATATATTAATTCAGGAAAACTTGGCTTATTAGGCAAATTTGGCCTTGCATAGTAGGCTGAGAAGTGCGTTCTGGCTACTAGATACGACATATATATATATATATATATATATATATGTATATATATATATATATATATATGTCGTACCTAATAGCCAGAACGCACTTCTCAGCCTACTATTCAAGGCCCAATTTGCCTAATAAGCAAAGTTTTCATGAATTAATGTTTTTTCGTCTACCTAACCTACCTAACCTAACCTAACCTAGCTTTTTTTGGCTACCTAACCTAACCTTACCTATAAATATAGGTTAGGTTAGGTTAGGTAGGGTTGGTTAGGTTCGGTCATATATCTACGTTAATTTTAACTCCAATAAAAAAAAATTGACCTCATACATAGAGAAAAGGGTTGCTTTATCATTTCATAAGAAAAAAATTATAGTAAATATATTAATTCAGGAAAACTTGGCTTATTAGGCAAATCGGGCCTTGAATAGTAGGCTGAGAAGTGAGTTCTGGCTACTAGGTACGACATATATATATATATATATATATATATATATATATATATATATAACTGAAAACTCACACCCCAGAAGTGACTCGAACCCATACTCCCAGGAGCAACGCTACTGATATGTACAAGACGCCTTAATCCACTTGACCATCACGACCGGACATAATGAGGTGATAGCCGAGGCTATTTGAACCACCCCACCGCCGGCACTCGGATAGTAATCTTGGGCATAGCATTTTACCAAATCACCTCATTCTTTGGGGCACACGTGAGGAACACAAATGCGAACAAGCCTGAATGGTCCCCAGGACAATATGCAACTGAAAACTCACACCCCAGAAGTGACTCGAACCCATACTCCCAGGAGCAACGCTACTGATATGTACAAGACGCCTTAATCCACTTGACCATCACGACCGGACATAATGAGGTGATAGCCGAGGCTATTTGAACCACCCCACCGCCGGCACTCGGATAGTAATCTTGGGCATAGCATTTTACCAAATCACCTCATTCTTTGGGGCACACGTGAGGAACACAAATGCGAACAAGCCTGAATGGTCCCCAGGACAATATGCAACTGAAAACTCACACCCCAGAAGTGACTCGAACCCATACTCCCAGGAGCAACGCTACTGATATGTACAAGACGCCTTAATCCACTTGACCATCACGACCGGACATAATGAGGTGATAGCCGAGGCTATTTGAACCACCCCACCGCCGGCACTCGGATAGTAATCTTGGGCATAGCATTTTACCAAATCACCTCATTCTTTGGGGCACACGTGAGGAACACAAATGCGAACAAGCCTGAATGGTCCCCAGGACAATATGCAACTGAAAACTCACACCCCAGAAGTGACTCGAACCCATACTCCCAGGAGCAACGCTACTGATATGTACAAGACGCCTTAATCCACTTGACCATCACGACCGGACATAATGAGGTGATAGCCGAGGCTATTTGAACCACCCCACCGCCGGCACTCGGATAGTAATCTTGGGCATAGCATTTTACCAAATCACCTCATTCTTTGGGGCACACGTGAGGAACACAAATGCGAACAAGCCTGAATGGTCCCCAGGACAATATGCAACTGAAAACTCACACCCCAGAATTACTATCCGAGTGCCGGCGGTGGGGTGGTTCAAATAGCCTCGGCTATCACCTCATTATGTCCGGTCGTGATGGTCAAGTGGATTAAGGCGTCTTGTACATATCAGTAGCGTTGCTCCTGGGAGTATGGGTTCGAGTCACTTCTGGGGTGTGAGTTTTCAGTTGCATATTGTCCTGGGGACCATTCAGGCTTGTTCGCATTTGTGTTCCTCACGTGTGCCCCAAAGAATGAGGTGATTTGGTAAAATGCTATGCCCAAGATTACTATCCGAGTGCCGGCGGTGGGGTGGTTCAAATAGCCTCGGCTATCACCTCATTATGTCCGGTCGTGATGGTCAAGTGGATTAAGGCGTCTTGTACATATCAGTAGCGTTGCTCCTGGGAGTATGGGTTCGAGTCACTTCTGGGGTGTGAGTTTTCAGTTGCATATTGTCCTGGGGACCATTCAGGCTTGTTCGCATTTGTGTTCCTCACGTGTGCCCCAAAGAATGAGGTGATTTGGTAAAATGCTATGCCCAAGATTACTATCCGAGTGCCGGCGGTGGGGTGGTTCAAATAGCCTCGGCTATCACCTCATTATGTCCGGTCGTGATGGTCAAGTGGATTAAGGCGTCTTGTACATATCAGTAGCGTTGCTCCTGGGAGTATGGGTTCGAGTCACTTCTGGGGTGTGAGTTTTCAGTTGCATATTGTCCTGGGGACCATTCAGGCTTGTTCGCATTTGTGTTCCTCACGTGTGCCCCAAAGAATGAGGTGATTTGGTAAAATGCTATGCCCAAGATTACTATCCGAGTGCCGGCGGTGGGGTGGTTCAAATAGCCTCGGCTATCACCTCATTATGTCCGGTCGTGATGGTCAAGTGGATTAAGGCGTCTTGTACATATCAGTAGCGTTGCTCCTGGGAGTATGGGTTCGAGTCACTTCTGGGGTGTGAGTTTTCAGTTGCATATTGTCCTGGGGACCATTCAGGCTTGTTCGCATTTGTGTTCCTCACGTGTGCCCCAAAGAATGAGGTGATTTGGTAAAATGCTATGCCCAAGATTACTATCCGAGTGCCGGCGGTGGGGTGGTTCAAATAGCCTCGGCTATCACCTCATTATGTCCGGTCGTGATGGTCAAGTGGATTAAGGCGTCTTGTACATATCAGTAGCGTTGCTCCTGGGAGTATGGGTTCGAGTCACTTCTGGGGTGTGAGTTTTCAGTTGCATATTGTCCTGGGGACCATTCAGGCTTGTTCGCATTTGTGTTCCTCACGTGTGCCCCAAAGAATGAGGTGATTTGGTAAAATGCTATGCCCAAGATTACTATCCGAGTGCCGGCGGTGGGGTGGTTCAAATAGCCTCGGCTATCACCTCATTATGTCCGGTCGTGATGGTCAAGTGGATTAAGGCGTCTTGTACATATCAGTAGCGTTGCTCCTGGGAGTATGGGTTCGAGTCACTTCTGGGGTGTGAGTTTTCAGTTGCATATTGTCCTGGGGACCATTCAGGCTTGTTCGCATTTGTGTTCCTCACGTGTGCCCCAAAGAATGAGGTGATTTGGTAAAATGCTATGCCCAAGATTACTATCCGAGTGCCGGCGGTGGGGTGGTTCAAATAGCCTCGGCTATCACCTCATTATGTCCGGTCGTGATGGTCAAGTGGATTAAGGCGTCTTGTACATATCAGTAGCGTTGCTCCTGGGAGTATGGGTTCGAGTCACTTCTGGGGTGTGAGTTTTCAGTTGCATATTGTCCTGGGGACCATTCAGGCTTGTTCGCATTTGTGTTCCTCACGTGTGCCCCAAAGAATGAGGTGATTTGGTAAAATGCTATGCCCAAGATTACTATCCGAGTGCCGGCGGTGGGGTGGTTCAAATAGCCTCGGCTATCACCTCATTATGTCCGGTCGTGATGGTCAAGTGGATTAAGGCGTCTTGTACATACCAGATGCGTTGCTCCTGGGAGTATGGGTTCGAGTCACTTCTGGGGTGTGAGTTTTCAGTTGCATATGTCCTGGGGACCATTCAGGCTTGTTCGCATTTGTGTTCCTCACGTGTTGCCCCAAAGAATGAGGTGATTTGGTAAAATGCTATGCCCAAGATAACTATCCGAGTGCCGGCGGTGGGGTGGTTCAAATAGCCTCGGCTATCACCTCATTATGTCCGGTCGTGATGGTCAAGTGGATTAAGGCGTCTTGTACATACCAGATGCGTTGCTTCTGGGAGTATGGGTTCGAGTCACTTCTGGGGTGTGAGTTTTCAGTTGCATATGTCCTGGGGACCATTCAGGCTTGTTCGCATTTGTGTTCCTCACGTGTTGCCCCAAAGAATGAGGTGATTTGGTAAAATGCTATGCCCAAGATAACTATCCGAGTGCCGGCGGTGGGGTGGTTCAAATAGCCTCGGCTATCACCTCATTATGTCCGGTCGTGATGGTCAAGTGGATTAAGGCGTCTTGTACATACCAGATGCGTTGCTTCTGGGAGTATGGGTTCGAGTCACTTCTGGGGTGTGAGTTTTCAGTTGCATATGTCCTGGGGACCATTCAGGCTTGTTCGCATTTGTGTTCCTCACGTGTTGCCCCAAAGAATGAGGTGATTTGGTAAAATGCTATGCCCAAGATAACTATCCGAGTGCCGGCGGTGGGGTGGTTCAAATAGCCTCGGCTATCACCTCATTATGTCCGGTCGTGATGGTCAAGTGGATTAAGGCGTCTTGTACATACCAGATGCGTTGCTTCTGGGAGTATGGGTTCGAGTCACTTCTGGGGTGTGAGTTTTCAGTTGCATATGTCCTGGGGACCATTCAGGCTTGTTCGCATTTGTGTTCCTCACGTGTTGCCCCAAAGAATGAGGTGATTTGGTAAAATGCTATGCCCAAGATAACTATCCGAGTGCCGGCGGTGGGGTGGTTCAAATAGCCTCGGCTATCACCTCATTATGTCCGGTCGTGATGGTCAAGTGGATTAAGGCGTCTTGTACATACCAGATGCGTTGCTTCTGGGAGTATGGGTTCGAGTCACTTCTGGGGTGTGAGTTTTCAGTTGCATATGTCCTGGGGACCATTCAGGTTTGTTCGCATTTGTGTTCCTCACGTGTTGCCCCAAAGAATGAGGTGATTTGGTAAAATGCTATGCCCAAGATAACTATCCGAGTGCCGGCGGTGGGGTGGTTCAAATAGCCTCGGCTATCACCTCATTATGTCCGGTCGTGATGGTCAAGTGGATTAAGGCGTCTTGTACATACCAGATGCGTTGCTTCTGGGAGTATGGGTTCGAGTCACTTCTGGGGTGTGAGTTTTCAGTTGCATATGTCCTGGGGACCATTCAGGCTTGTTCGCATTTGTGTTCCTCACGTGTTGCCCCAAAGAATGAGGTGATTTGGTAAAATGCTATGCCCAAGATAACTATCCGAGTGCCGGCGGTGGGGTGGTTCAAATAGCCTCGGCTATCACCTCATTATGTCCGGTCGTGATGGTCAAGTGGATTAAGGCGTCTTGTACATACCAGATGCGTTGCTTCTGGGAGTATGGGTTCGAGTCACTTCTGGGGTGTGAGTTTTCAGTTGCATATGTCCTGGGGACCATTCAGGCTTGTTCGCATTTGTGTTCCTCACGTGTTGCCCCAAAGAATGAGGTGATTTGGTAAAATGCTATGCCCAAGATAACTATCCGAGTGCCGGCGGTGGGGTGGTTCAAATAGCCTCGGCTATCACCTCATTATGTCCGGTCGTGATGGTCAAGTGGATTAAGGCGTCTTGTACATACCAGATGCGTTGCTTCTGGGAGTATGGGTTCGAGTCACTTCTGGGGTGTGAGTTTTCAGTTGCATATGTCCTGGGGACCATTCAGGCTTGTTCGCATTTGTGTTCCTCACGTGTTGCCCCAAAGAATGAGGTGATTTGGTAAAATGCTATGCCCAAGATAACTATCCGAGTGCCGGCGGTGGGGTGGTTCAAATAGCCTCGGCTATCACCTCATTATGTCCGGTCGTGATGGTCAAGTGGATTAAGGCGTCTTGTACATACCAGATGCGTTGCTTCTGGGAGTATGGGTTCGAGTCACTTCTGGGGTGTGAGTTTTCAGTTGCATATGTCCTGGGGACCATTCAGGCTTGTTCGCATTTGTGTTCCTCACGTGTTGCCCCAAAGAATGAGGTGATTTGGTAAAATGCTATGCCCAAGATAACTATCCGAGTGCCGGCGGTGGGGTGGTTCAAATAGCCTCGGCTATCACCTCATTATGTCCGGTCGTGATGGTCAAGTGGATTAAGGCGTCTTGTACATACCAGATGCGTTGCTTCTGGGAGCATGGGTTCGAGTCACTTCTGGGGTGTGAGTTTTCAGTTGCATATGTCCTGGGGACCATTCAGGCTTGTTCGCATTTGTGTTCCTCACGTGTTGCCCCAAAGAATGAGGTGATTTGGTAAAATGCTATGCCCAAGATAACTATCCGAGTGCCGGCGGTGGGGTGGTTCAAATAGCCTCGGCTATCACCTCATTATGTCCGGTCGTGATGGTCAAGTGGATTAAGGCGTCTTGTACATACCAGATGCGTTGCTTCTGGGAGTATGGGTTCGAGTCACTTCTGGGGTGTGAGTTTTCAGTTGCATATGTCCTGGGGACCATTCAGGCTTGTTCGCATTTGTGTTCCTCACGTGTTGCCCCAAAGAATGAGGTGATTTGGTAAAATGCTATGCCCAAGATAACTATCCGAGTGCCGGCGGTGGGGTGGTTCAAATAGCCTCGGCTATCACCTCATTATGTCCGGTCGTGATGGTCAAGTGGATTAAGGCGTCTTGTACATACCAGATGCGTTGCTTCTGGGAGTATGGGTTCGAGTCACTTCTGGGGTGTGAGTTTTCAGTTGCATATGTCCTGGGGACCATTCAGGCTTGTTCGCATTTGTGTTCCTCACGTGTTGCCCCAAAGAATGAGGTGATTTGGTAAAATGCTATGCCCAAGATAACTATCCGAGTGCCGGCGGTGGGGTGGTTCAAATAGCCTCGGCTATCACCTCATTATGTCCGGTCGTGATGGTCAAGTGGATTAAGGCGTCTTGTACATACCAGATGCGTTGCTTCTGGGAGTATGGGTTCGAGTCACTTCTGGGGTGTGAGTTTTCAGTTGCATATGTCCTGGGGACCATTCAGGCTTGTTCGCATTTGTGTTCCTCACGTGTTGCCCCAAAGAATGAGGTGATTTGGTAAAATGCTATGCCCAAGATAACTATCCGAGTGCCGGCGGTGGGGTGGTTCAAATAGCCTCGGCTATCACCTCATTATGTCCGGTCGTGATGGTCAAGTGGATTAAGGCGTCTTGTACATACCAGATGCGTTGCTTCTGGGAGTATGGGTTCGAGTCACTTCTGGGGTGTGAGTTTTCAGTTGCATATGTCCTGGGGACCATTCAGGCTTGTTCGCATTTGTGTTCCTCACGTGTTGCCCCAAAGAATGACGTGATTTGGTAAAATGCTATGCCCAAGATAACTATCCGAGTGCCGGCGGTGGGGTGGTTCAAATAGCCTCGGCTATCACCTCATTATGTCCGGTCGTGATGGTCAAGTGGATTAAGGCGTCTTGTACATACCAGATGCGTTGCTTCTGGGAGTATGGGTTCGAGTCACTTCTGGGGTGTGAGTTTTCAGTTGCATATGTCCTGGGGACCATTCAGGCTTGTTCGCATTTGTGTTCCTCACGTGTTGCCCCAAAGAATGAGGTGATTTGGTAAAATGCTATGCCCAAGATAACTATCCGAGTGCCGGCGGTGGGGTGGTTCAAATAGCCTCGGCTATCACCTCATTATGTCCGGTCGTGATGGTCAAGTGGATTAAGGCGTCTTGTACATACCAGATGCGTTGCTTCTGGGAGTATGGGTTCGAGTCACTTCTGGGGTGTGAGTTTTCAGTTGCATATGTCCTGGGGACCATTCAGGCTTGTTCGCATTTGTGTTCCTCACGTGTTGCCCCAAAGAATGAGGTGATTTGGTAAAATGCTATGCCCAAGATAACTATCCGAGTGCCGGCGGTGGGGTGGTTCAAATAGCCTCGGCTATCACCTCATTATGTCCGGTCGTGATGGTCAAGTGGATTAAGGCGTCTTGTACATACCAGATGCGTTGCTTCTGGGAGTATGGGTTCGAGTCACTTCTGGGGTGTGAGTTTTCAGTTGCATATGTCCTGGGGACCATTCAGGCTTGTTCGCATATATATATATATATATATATATATATATATATATATATATATATATATATATATATATATATATATATATTAGTTGATTTTATACCCGCATTAGGTCAGGTGATAATACAATGAAGGTGAAAACATGGGGGGATACATAAGGGATAAACATAGGGGCTGCAGAAGGCTTATTGGCCCATACGAGGCATCTCCTATCTAAACACAAAGATTAATCCAGTGTAATTGGCCTGTTATGTTGTAACATAACATATATATATATATATATATATATATATATATATATATATATATATATATATATATATATATATATATATATATATATATATATATATATATATATATATATATATATATATATATATATGTATGCCATATACATATATATGCTATGTTGTATGCTACAACTTGGCTGATAATAAAGCCATTCACAACTGCAGGCCTAATAAAAAAAGGAGGTGGCATAGCAATATCTTACAAAGATACCTTCATCTGCAATAGTCTCATTAGTAATAGAGACGACTATTGTGAATATACCTTTGCCAAGTTCTCCAGTAAATCCCTTAAATCCTCCTTGACTATAAGTGCCATCTATAGATTTCCCAATACCGACATAGCTTCATTCTCAGATAACGTAAGGAATCTTATCATAAATAACAATCTCAACAAAAATCAAACCAACTTAGTGGTTTGTAATGGTGAACAAAACATGCAGATACTTATATATAACCTGTGAATAGAGTGTAATAACACCAAAACTATTTGTTTATTGTTTTATGACCATAATAATTGAATCACTAATATGATTCACTAATATATAATCCTAATAATAATCACTAATATATAATCCATTGAGCATGCTGCATCTCTTTCAGTCTCTTTGCAATTTGAACAAGAGGGTTTTTAATTGATCGAACCATATTCTTAAAGTAAAGTAAATGAGATGTATTCCATATTTTGCAAAATATACTATGAAGGCACACAAACATTCATACCAAAACTGAAGGGCAGGATTTATGAGGAGACATTAGAGGCATTAAATATTCCAAACTAGAAGACAGAAGGAAAAGAGGAGATATGATCACTACGTACAAAACAGTAACAGGAATTGATAAACTTGATAGGGAAGATTTCCCGAGACCTGGAATTTCAAGAACAAGAGGTTATAGATTTAAACGAACTAAACAAAGATGCCGAAGAAATGTAAGACAATTCACTTTTGCAAACAGAATGGTAAACGGTTGGAACATGTTAGGTGAGAAGGTGGTGGAGGCCAAATCCGTCAAAAGTTTCAAAGCATTATATGACAAAGAGTGCTGGGAAAATGGGACACCACGAGTGTAGCTCTCCATCCATCTGATTGATAACCCAAATGAATTTTTCATGGATATGATACCAACATCAAATCATAAATCAGATGTGATCCTATCCCCACTGGATTTTGAAGAAGCCATAGACAGTATGCCTATGCACTCTGCACCAGGCCCTGACTCTTGGAACTCTATATTCATCAAGAACTGTAAAAAACGTTATCGCAGGCCCTTCACATTCTTTGGAGACAAAGCCAAGATACTGGCATTGTCCCTGACATACTAAAAACAGCAGAGATAGCACCGCCCCATAAAGGAGGAAATAAGGCAGAGGCAAAAAACTACAGACCGATAGCACTAACATCGCACATCATAAAAATCTTTGAGAGAATGCTAAGAAGTAAGATCACAAAATACATGGAATCACAGCATCTCCATAACCCCAGACAACATGGTTTCAGAACAGGGCGCTCTTGCCTATCACAGTTGCTGGACCACTCTGACATGGCACTAGATGCCATGGAAGACAAACAAAACGCTTTGACAAAAAAAAGCCTTTGACAAATGTGACCATTGTGTTATTGCACATAAAATGCGTTCAAAAGGAATTACCGGAAAAATAGGCAGATGGATATACAACTTCCTGACTAATAGAACCCAATGTGTAGTAGTCAACAAAATAAAATCTGGACCATCAACCGTAAAGAGCTCAGTCCCCAAGCGTACTGTGCTTGCTCCAATACTTTTTCTCATCCTCATATCGGACATAGACAAGGACACAACCTATAGTACTTGATCATCCTTTGCAGATGACACTAGAATCTTCACGAGAGTAGGCAACATAGAGGACACGGCAAACCTCCAATCAGATGTAAATCAGGTCTTTCTATGGGCTACAGAAAATAACATGGTGATTAACGAACATAAGTTTCAGCTCATGCGCTACGGAAAAAATAAAAAATATAAAAACGGAAACCACTTACAAAACTCAGTCAAATCATAACATTGAACGGAAAAGCAACGTAAAGGATTTGGGTGTACTGATGTCAGAAGGCCTTACATTTAAAGAACAATAAAGTAGCCGTCACAACTGCAAGAAAAATGACAGGATAGATAACAAGAACTTTTCACACTAGAGATGCTATACCGATGATGATAGTTTTCAAGACGCTAGTGCTCTCTAGAGTGGAATACTGCTGCATAATGAAAGCCCCTTTCAAAGCTGGAGAAATTACTGACCTATACTTATGCATTTATCTTCGGTTTAACACAACAGGCACCAGACACACGCAAGGCATCATACACACTAGGATAAAACAAACATTAGGCCAGAAGTCAGAAAAGAATTCAAAGAATTTTACTGGAAAGGCTTGCTGTTAGGAAAGGAAGTAATTGAGATGAATTAATGCACAGTATGTCAATTTTGTGAAATATATGATAAAGGAACAAAAACATTTATACCAAAACAAAGATGCAGAACTAGGAAACAGGATTTGTTCAACTGAAATTTCAAGACGGACAGAGACCAAAAGACACAAAAATGGAATCAATATACGAAGAGGCCAAACCCCCAAACATACCAGTAATACAAAGAGAAACAACTACACGGCAGTGAGGAGAGAGGCAGAAAGAAATTTTGAAAAAAAGGAACAAACAAATGTAAAGTAGAACAAATCATATTCTATAAATACAGCAACAACCAATTGCAGGTAAAGGATAATATTCAGAGCTTTTAAATGCATGGATGGCGAAATACTCAAGAAATTGTTCACGACTTTTGTTACACCAAAGTTGGAATATGCAGCGGTTGTATGGTGCCCATATCTTAAGAAGCACATAAACAAACTGGAAAAGGTGCAAAGACATGCTACTAAGTGGCTCCCAGAACTGAAGGACAAGAACTATGAGGAGAGGTTAGAGGCATTAAATATACCAAATATACTACACAAATATATATACTACACATGCACAATAAACTACCCTACACAGGCTGAGTATGGTGTGTACAATAAATTATTAGCTAAAAGATAAGACTGAGTTTGTATAAATGGGGGTTAAGTCAGAGTGGGAAAATGTAAGTGGAGTGCCTAAAAACCCTGTCCTGGGACCTCTGTAATTCATAATATATACAAATAATTTAGACTCAGGTTTGATCAGCAATATTTGAAAATTTCCAGACGATACAAAAGGGATTTTTTCTGGATTCAGGATTATTTTTTTATGGCTGAAAACAGGTTTTCAGCAATAAAAGAAATACAGTATTGCTGGAACAACCGTCGACATCTTCAAGAGAAAACCTGAACATCTTCAAGAAGTGAAGATGACCTTGAGAAGAAGTATAGGTTGGGAGAAGTATAGGTTAGGAATTGTCTCCAAAGAATTCTCAAAGAATTACTCGTTATTGCTATCCAAGATAATTAGACGAGCCAAAGCTAAATACTACGAAGATAAATTTACCCAAATAAAGAGTACCTTACCTAAAAATATGTATGTACCTTACGTAAATAAACATTTGATTTTGAAGTGCCGGACAAACAAGGCTGTGGTGGATATGTGGGCCTGAGGGGCCTGTCCAAGCAACAGCCTGTTGGACCAAGCTCTCACATGTCAAGCCTGGCCTTGGAAGGGCTTGGTGAGTAGAACAACTACCAGAACCCTATAATGCATGTATCAAGGTGTCCAGGCAGTGAGCACCACATAATGCAGTGCAGTCCTGTAAGAATAAGCACAGTAAGTATGGGCATGGAGGGGGTGCAGCAGTGGCTTGTGAAGGGCTGGAGAGTAAATGGACATGCCCAGGGGTAAAAAGCATTAGGGTAACAGAACATAGCCCATAAAAATAGTAATGACAATGAATGAATAATTATATGAATGCAATAATACTTCATATCTCAATAGGAATACTAAGCAGGATGCAAGACAAGGTACTGGTGGTGATAGTGGTTGGTACAAGTCCTCACATCCCCACAGACACCAGTAACAGCCCTCACCTCCCAACACAGTACCCTTGTAGCGAGTTAATCTTATACTCGCTTCATTATCTTATAGCATAACTAATTAACACTAATTACAGAAGCTACACAGGTGATACTTTGGTGTGAGTTGAGCGCACTGAGCGTCGGTATCGCTACACCCTTGTTCCTTAACAACCCTTTGGACCTTTATTACAGAAAAATAGAATCAATTAATTTAATAAAATATAAAATATAAGTGCTTACTTACGATAATACTATCGGTGGAACACAAAATCTTCTTCTTCTTGATAGTAGGTGCAGTTTGCATGAAGGGTTAGTCCTCGCCATGACTGAACTGACGACAAAATGGCCGATGTGTTGATATGGCGTCAGGTGACGCTGTGACGTCACAGGTGAGGGACGCTTTGCGCATTACTCCCTCGTACTTAAAAAGTACTACAGGTACTTTTTGGTTTTATTTTTGAATATGGCAGAAGTTGGACAGCTTTTCAAATCATTATAAGGGAGTGAGTTCCATAGACTAGGTCCCTTTATTTACATAGAGTGTTTACATAGATTAAGTTTGACTCTGGGGATATCAAAGAGATATTTATGTCTGGTGGGGACGTGGCCATGTGTTCTATTACATCTGTCCAGGAAGAGTTTCAGAACAGGGTTTGCAGTTAGAAAAAGGGCTTTATAAACGTAATTTACACAGGAGAATGTATGGAGTGAATTTGTTTAGCATGTTTAAGGATTTGAACAAGGGAGCTGTGTGTTGTCTGAAGGTAGAGTTATTTATTGTCCTGATAGCAGATTTTTACTGGATGATGATGGGCTTGAGGTAGTTTGCAGAGGTTGAACCCCAAGCACAAACGCCATAAGAATGATAGGGATAGATAAGTGCATAATAGAGTGAGAGGAGAGCAGAGTAGGGTACATAATATCTGATCTTAAACAGTATACCAACTGTTTTAGAAACCTTTTTAGTTATGTGTTGTATATGGGTGCGGAAGTTGAGTCTCTTGTCTAAGTATAGGCTAAGAAACTTTCCATCATTTTTATTGCTAATGTTTACATTATCTATCTGAAGCTGAATTGCATTTGTTGATTTGTTTCCAAATAAGATATAGTAGGTCTTTTCTATGTTTTGTGTGAGGTTTGTTGGTTGACATCCACAAGTAGACTTTTTTTAATTAATTGTTTACAACATTATTTAACAGGAGTGGGTTGGGGTCAGAGTAGATGAGTAGTATCATCAGCCAACAATATAGGTTTAAGTATGTTAGAGACATTAGGGAGATCATTGATGTATATAAGAAACAGGAGGGTCCTAGGATGCTGCTCTGTGGCACCTTTACGGTAATTAAGTGGTAGAGTGGGAGAGGTTATATCATTGATGGCTTCATATTGGTGTCTGTTACTAAGATAGGATCGGATATAGTTTAGGGCAAGGCCACGGATTCCATAATGGTGGAATTTAAGTAAGAGGTAGTTATGGTTAACAGTATCAAAGGCCTTTCTCAGGCCGATGAAGAGTTCAATTGGAAACTCACTTTTGTCAAGGGCTGAGAAGATTAAGTCAAGCAGACTAACAATAGCATCATTGGTACTCTTTTGGGAGCGGAAGCCAAACTGACAGGGACTTAGTATATTGAATTTTACAAGATTGGAGTAGAGCTGTTTGTAAAAAAAAAAAAATAATTTTGATAATATAGGTAGATTCGATATGGGTCTGTAATTATTTATGTCTGCCGTGTTACCTCCTTTATGAACTGGCGTTACTCTTGCTTTTTTAAGGATATCAGGGAAGGTATGACACTCTAGGGATTTGTTGAACAGCAGTGCTATGGATGGTGCAAGGGCATGGGAGGCACGCCTGTGTACCATCGATGGTATTTCACTAATGTTCCCAGCTTTGGTTTTTAGCGAGTGAATGATGGACACAACATCTGTAGGGCTGACCGGAGAGAGGAGAAGAGAGTTTGGATAGCTGCGTGAAAGATATGTGGTAACATATGTCTGAGTCTCTGGGATTTTTCGGGCAAGGTGAGCACCAAACGATGAAAAGAAGCTATTAAATTCAGTTGCTGTTTCAAGATCTGTTGCAGGTGTATAACCATCCTTGGAGATTTTTATCTTATTATGTGAATGTTGTTTAGCTCCTAGGATGGTAGAGATGGCTCTCCATGTGCTTTTTATGTTGCCTTTTGCTTCTTTGAATCTATTCTCGTAATAGGAACGCTTTGCTCTTATTATACTGGTAAGCACTGATGAATACCTCTTAACTACTTCTTTTCCAACTAGGCCAATCCTAAGTTTTTTTTCATATTCATGTTTCTTGTCGATTGCTTTAAGTATGCCATTAGTGAGCCAGGGATTATTTAACCTTTTTGCCAGTTACTTGCTTGGTGAGGAGAGGACAATAAGTATTGTAAAGGCTTTAAATTTTGGAAAGAGGCTAGTTAACGAATTATTATCCTGTGTATTGATAAATTTAGATTCCCAGTTTACATTGTGGAGGGCATTTGTGAGATTGCCTATTGCCGCTTCACATTGTAACCTAAAGGTAATTTTCTTGTTACCTGGTGGTGTTATGGCCATGTTCGCTACAAGGAAGGTAGGATAGTGGTCAGTTGTTCTGTCAGTGATTATACTTGATGTAAGAGGAGCTGTTATGTTGGTCCATCAGTGATCCAGGGTAGTCGCAGATGTTTGAGTGACTCGGGTGGGCCTGGTGATTGCGGGGATGAGCATACAGGAATTCATGCTGTTGAGGAAACAGTCTACTTGAGGGTTATTTTGTAGCCCTAGGTCAATATTGAAATCACCTCTGAGAACTATGTGATTTTTGTTGAGATTATTGTTTATGATAAGGTTCCTCAAGTTGTTATTGTATTTGTGTCTAGCTTCAGACACAAGCATGTTACAGTTATGTCTTAAAGAGTTGAGAGCAATTAAGGATGATAAAGAGTCACTTACAACTAATGTATCAAGTTTGGATACTTGTACACATTTCAGTGCAAGGAGCAAGGCAAATAGTTCAGTCTGAAGGGTAGAGGCCCAGTTGTTTATACGGACTCCCCACTCAAAATATAAGTCATATCCTATTGCCAGGACAACTGCACTTCCAGCTGCACCCGTTGGGCGCTGTAGGAAACCTTCAGTGTATATGATTTGAGAGAGAGAATGCTCTGTGGACAGAGCATCAATATGGCTTAAGACGTTGAGCTTTGCCTCAAGACAAAGCTGGGACTGATCTCTAATTTGCTCCTTTGATGGAAAGGGAGGGATTAAAATTGAAAAGGGTGTAATTTCCTACAGTGCAGGAAAGTGCTATTGTTGTCTCTCTTGGTACAAATTATAAATCTGATACTTTCTGAGTTCAGTTCCAATTTTATTTATCTATTTGAAACAATGTTTACATTCAATAAAGAAATTCTGGAGGGCTTCTGTGCAAGGGTTAGGATGAGCTAGCCTAAGCATTTTTATACCAATTTGACAGTTATTTTCAGTAACACGATAAACAACGCTCGGAATATTAAGTTCCTTTCTCATATTAAGTATCTTTGTGGTACGAAGGCACCCAAGGATTATCCTCAAGGCTTCGTTCTGCAATTTTTCAAGCCCTCCAAGCTTTCTTTCAGGATGCCTTAAAGTTAGTTTAGTTCATTTATTATGCACCCCATACCCATCTTGTGGGCGGTAGTGGAAAGGGTTGCAGAGGCACATAATGGGCTCAGGGACTGAACCCAACAATTCATTTAGCTAAGCAAGTTACAATCTTGATGAGCTAGTTACAAAATTCAGTATAAGTCGTCACATCAACAATAGGTTCGAGATCGATCACAAGTACAGTTTCTAAATTAAGCAACTGACATATGTGGAGAGCTAGTGTCACAATTGATATGTTTGTCCTGCACACCGCCCCTCATCCAGTGGGCAGCGGTGGATAGGTTACAATCACTTAGTTACTACTTACAGTTAGCAAACTGGGGATATTTGGCTAAAATTTCTGGTACCAGATCATTTTGAATGAAATATTGACACATCGTTGGTACATTGGTTATAGAATTGTCTCTGAATTCACTATCACATAGTGACGGAGGGGTGTGCAAATAATTTTGTTGACAGTTAACATTTGGTCAGGTCTACATCGGCAGATAATGAGAATTCCCAGAAATACTTGTAACCGAGTCTAAGCCGAGCAGTAGTAACATCTAGAAGTCTGCTGATTTTATTGGATGAACCATAGATGTGTGGCTCCTTTTGCATAATAGTATTGAACGAAAGTTAATCTCCCCAAACACTTTCGCGTTTTGGGCAAGTTACCCCTCCACTCTCTCCATTTTTGTTTGGACATTCCCTGGCAGTGCGCGGAAATACTGAAAAGTGTATACTCTTTTCAACTTTGTCACCTTAATTCTCGTCCGATGTCTTTCATTTTGGTATCAATGCGTTCGCAATAGAATTCCCAACAGAACTATGTGCATATAATGTCAAAGACAGCAGCGCGCTCCACCCGCCGACAAGATGAATGTAGGCCAAGGGTACCAGAAAAAGAAAGCTGAGCCACCCTCAGGCAACTCTCATTACATTAGAGAGCGTGATAATACTGAAAAGTGTATACCCTTTTCAACTTTGTTACCTCAATTCTCATCCTAGTTTTTTCAATTTGGCATCAATGTGTTCGCAATAGAATTCTCTACAGGACTAAAGGCATATAAACTCCAAAAGCCCGGCTTACCATCCGCAACAAACAGAGTAAGCGAGAGTGTGTTACCAGGGAGCGCACAAGAGCGATAAAATGTATACACTCTTTTCATTTTGGTCACCCCAATTGTCATCCTAGGTCTTTCATTTTGGTATCAATGTGTTAGCAATAGAATTATCTACAGGTTTAAATGCATATAAACTCCAAAAGCAAGGTGTACCATCCGCACAAAACAGAGAAAGTGAGAGAAAGTAACCCGGGAGCACTCTAGTGCAATGTAATGTGAACACTCTTTTCACTTTGGTTACCTCAATTCTCGTCATATGTCTTTCATTTTGGTATCAATGTGTTCGCAATTGTATCTGCTGGCATTTTACCCTTTGCTTGGATCTGAAGGGTTTTAGGCTCACCACGATGCAATCTGATAGTACCACAGGTGTATATACCTATCTTCAAGCAGCAATTCACTCATTCAAACCGACTTATAATAGTTATCCATATATAAATGGTAATCTTTGTTCTACCTGTTAACCTGTCATATGAAGAAAGATTGTCAAAGCTTATATTACATTCTCTAGAAAAGCAAAGAATTAGGAGTGACATATGGTAGAGGTGCACAATGGGATGAATGGACATAACAAAGGGGACATTAATGGGGTATTAAAAGTAGCAACACAAGACAGAACTCGAAACAAAGTGTAAAAATTGGAAAAATTTAGATTTAGGAAAGAACTGCATGAGTAAATACACTGGGTTTGTACCTTAAGGTTCATGTATGCAATATTACAGAGTTCCAGTTAACTCCCATGCATGCAATTAATTTATGTTATGTTTATGTTTTTTATGTTAAAATGTTTTTGTTGATTTGTTTGTATATTTTCATAAGTAAAGCATGCTTACCGTCTTATTCCAAGTTTTATGATAACTTTACAAGGTTTAAAACATAAAGTTCAATATATATTCTGGTTTTCACACAGGAATTATACGTTAATATAACATCATAATAACGTAATGATGTCGTGTAAATAACGTTATACTGACGTCATATAAATGTTATATTTATGTTATAAGAACGTAAATTGGATAGCTTTACAGAAAGTAAACAAAAAAAACTAAATGTTGACTGAAAATTATTTATTCTTAAATATAAAGCATGAAAACATTATAATACCATAGCATTCACTATTATTTTTAAATTTTTACATAAATCTTAAAAAACTGTGTCTCAAGAATATATGTTTTTAGTTATATCCTTTGGTTTTAAGAACATCAGATATACGTATTTATGTCAAAAGTTACAGTATTACCTTTGTGGAACCATTTAAAAACGTCCACAAACGTTCTGTGTTTGCTGGGGTCTTCTTGGTTTCGTAGAATATTATCAGGTTTATGTTTTGGTTAGGAGTAGTGCTTTTTACTCCTTTACGGATTATTTCTTTCATTATTCTTTCCTCTTTTATATGTTCACTGTGCATGGTTGATTTGTAATATAATTTTATTGGGGGTGTTGTGGTTTCTGTTCTAGGTTCTGAATTATACCAACGGTCCAAGTGTCTTCTTATAGCAGCGTTTATTTCCGCGTTGCTATATCCGTTGTTCACCAATACCTGAGTTACTCTTTCAAACTCTCTACTCACGTTGCTCCATTCAGAGCAGTGGGTAAGCGTTCGACGAATATAAGCATTAAGAACACTGGCTTTGTATCTTTGGGGGCACAGGTGTCTTTTTAGGTCAATTAGTTCAATTGCGGGTATAAAATCAACTAGTATTGTAAGATCTGTTCACTTGAGAATGAACCATGGAGGTTCGAAACGTCGTGCAAATTATACAAATAAGTGTAATACACTCTATAGTAAATTACTTCTTTTCTTCACCTTAAAAGTACGAAAATGAGTTTTGGAGAACTCCTATTCCAATTAAGCCCTGATGCTAAGAAAATAGTTAGAGGGATAGAAGCCCTAAACCAGAAAATAATAAATACAGAATATGCGGTCATATTCAATGAAATATATATATATATATATATATATATATATATATATATATATATATATATATATATATATATATATATATATGTCGTACCTAGTAGCCAGAACGCACTTCTCAGCCTACTATGCAAGGCCCGATTTGCCTAATAAGCCAAGTTTTCATGAATTAATTGTTTTTCGACTACCTAACCTACCTAACCTAACCTAACCTAACTTTTTCGACTACCTAACCTAACCTAACCTATAAAGATAGGTTAGGTTAGGTTAGTTAAGGTTGGTTACGTTCGGTCATATATCTTCATTAATTTTAACTCCAATAAAAAGAAACTGACCTCATACATAATGAAATGGGTAGCTTTATCATTTCATAAGGAAAAAAATAGAGAAAATATATTAATTCAGGAAAACTTGGCTTATTAGGCAAATCGGGCCTTGCATAGTAGGCCGAGAAGTACGTTCTGGCTACTAGGTACGACATATATATATATATATATATATATATATATATATATATATATATATATATATATATATATATATATATATATATATATGTATATATATATATATATGTATATATATATATATATATATATATATATATATATATATATATATATATATATATATATATATATATATATATAAAAGTGAATAATCGGTTCAAGAACTGAACCTTCTAGTTCGTTTAGCTAAGCAAATAACATTTTTTTATGCTAGTTACAAAATTAATAATGTTATATACATGTATACACTCTCATACATACATGTACATATATATATATATATATATATATATATATATATATATATATATATATATATATATATATATATATATATATATATATATATATATATATATATATATATATACACGTATATATATATACAAACACATACATATCTAATCACCCACACAAATACACACATCAATAATCTTTGTGTCACAAGTGATCAACAAGAGGCTCACAGGTACATTGGGATAGAGAGGATACATAGCATAGTAATTACATTCTTGTAAACCCAGCACACAGAACGTTTGTGGACGTTTATTAATGGTGCCACAAAGGTAATAATGTAACTTTTTACATAAATACGTATATCTGACGTTCTTAAAACCAAAGGATATAACTAAAAACATTTATTCTTGAGACACAATTTTTTAAGATTTATGTAAAAATTTAAAAATAATAGTAAATGCTATGGTATTATAATGTTTTCATGCTTTATATTTAAGAATAAATAATTTTCAGTCAACATTTAGTTTTTTTTGTTTACTTTATGTAAACCTATCCAATGTACGTTCTTATAACATAAATATAACATTTATATGACGTCAGTATAACGTTATTTACACGACATCATTACGTTATTATGATGTTATATTAACGTATAATTCCTGTATGAAAACCAGAATATATATTGAACTTTATGTTTTAAACATTGTAAAGTTATCATAAAACTTGGAATAAGACGGTAAGCATGCTTTACTTATGAAAATATACAAACAAATCAACAAAAACATTTTAACATAAAAAAACATAAACATAACATAAATTGATTGCATGCATGGGAGTTAACTGGAACTCTGTAATATTGCATACATGAACCTTAAGGTACAAACCCAGTGTATTTACTCATGCAGTTCTTTCCTAAATCTAAATTTTTCAAATTTTTACACTTTGTTTCGAGTTCTGTCTTGTGTTGCTACTTTTAATACCCCATTAATGTCCCCTTTGTTATGTCCATTCGTCCCATTGTGCACCTCTACTATATGTCACTCCTAATTCTTCGCTTTTCTAGAGAATGTAATATAAGCTTTGACAATCTTTCTTCATATGACAGGTTAACAGGTAGAACAAAGATTACCATTTATATATGGATAACTATTATAAGTCGGTTTGAATGAGTGAATTGCTGCTTGAAGATAGGTATATACACGTGTGGTACTATCAGATTGCATCGTGGTGAGCCTAAAACCCTTTAGATCCAAGCAAAGTGTAAAATGCCAGCAGATACAATTGCGAACACATTGATACCAAAATGAAAGACATATGACGAGAATTGAGGTAACCAAAGTGAAAAGAGTGTTCACATTACATTGCACTAGAGTGCTCCCGGGTTACTTTCTCTGTTTTGTGCGGATGGTACACCTTGCTTTTGGAGTTTATATGCATTTAAACCTGTAGATAATTCTATTGCTAACACATTGATACCAAAATGAAAGACCTAGGATGACAATTGAGGTGACCAAAATGAAAGAGTGTATACATTTTATCGCTCTTGTGCGCTCCCTGGTAACACACTCTCGCTTACTCTGTTTGTTGCGGATGGTAAGCCGGGCTTTTGGAGTTTATATGCCTTTAGTCCTGTAGAGAATTCTATTGCGAACACATTGATACCAAATTGAAAAACCTAGGATGAGAATTGAGGTAACAAAGTTGAAAAGGGTATACACTTTTCAGTATTACCACGCTCTCTAATGTAATGAGAGTTGCCTGAGGGTGGCTCAGCTTTCTTTTTCTGGTACCCTTGGCCGACATTCATCTTGTCGGCGGGTGGAGCGCGCTGCTGTCTTTGACATTATATGCACATAGTTCTGTTGGGAATTCTATTGCGAACGCATTGATACCAAAATGAAAGACATAGGACGAGAATTAAGGTGACAAAGTTGAAAAGAGTATACACTTTTCAGTAATTCCGCACACTACCAGGGAATGTCTAAAAAAAACTGGAGAGTGTGGAGGGGTAACTTGCCCAAAACGCGAAAGTGTTTGGGGCGATTAACTTTCGTTCAGTACTATCATGCAAGAGAAGCCACTCATCTATGGTTCATCCAAAAAAATCAGTAGACTTCTAGATGTTACTACTGCTCGGCTTAGACTCGGTTACAAGTATTTCTGGGAATTCTCATTATCTGCTGATGTAGATCTGACAAAATGTTAACTGTGTCAACAAAATTATTCGCACACCCTCCGTCACTATGTGATAGTGAATTCAGAGACAATTCTATAACCAATGCACCAACGATATGTAAATATTTCATTCAAAATGATCTGCTACCAGAAATTTTAGCCAAATATCCCCAGTTTGCTAACTGTAGGTAGTAACTAAGTGATTGTAACATATCCACCGCTGCCCACTGGATGGGGGGCGGTGTGCAGGACAAACATATCAATTGTAACACTAGCTCTCCACATATGTCAGTTGCTTAATTTAGAAACTGTACTTGAGGTCGATCTCGAACCCATTGTTGATGTGACGACTTATACTGAATTTTGTAACTAGCTCATCAAGATTGTAACTTGCTGAGCTAAATGAATTGTGGGGTTCAGTCCCTGAGCCCATTATGTGCCTCTGCAACCCTTTCCACTACCGCCCACAAGATGGGTATGGGGTGCATAATAAATGAACTAAACTAACTTTAAGGCATCCTGAAAGAAAGCTTGGAGGGCTTGAAAAATTGCAGACAAAGCCTTGAGGATAATCCTTGGGTGCCTTCGTACCACAAAGATACTTAATATGAGAAAGGAACTTAATATTCCGAGCGTTGTTTATCGTGTTACTAAAATTAACTGTCAAATTGGTATAAAAATGCTTAGGCTAGCTCATCCTAACCCTTGCACAGAAGCCCTCCAGAATTTCTTTATTGAATGTAAACATTGTTTCAAATAGATAAATAAAATTGGAACTGAACTCAGAAAGTATCAGATTTATAATTTGTACCAAGAGAAACAACAACGGCACTTTTCTGCACCGTGGGAGGTTACACCCTTTCCAGTTTTAATCCCTCCCTTTCCACCCAAGAAGCAAATTAGAGATCAGCCCAAGCTTCGTCTTGAGGCAAAGCTCAACGCCTTAAGCCATATTGATGCTCTGTCCACAGAGCATTCTCTCTCTCTCAAATCATATACACTGAAGGTTTCCTAGAGCGCCCAACGGGTGCAGCTGAAAGTGCAGTTGTCCTGACAATAGGCTATGACTTATATTTTGAGTGGGGAGTCCGTATAAACAACTGGGCCTCTACCCTTCAGACTGAACTATTTGCCTTGCTCCTTGCACTGAAATGTGTACAAGTATCCAAACTTGATACATTAATTGTAAGTGACTCTTTATCATCCTTAATTGCTCTCAACTCCTTAAGACATAACTGTAACATGCTTGTGTCTGAAGCTAAACACAAATACAACAACAACTTTGAACTGCCCTGAACTATATCCGATCCTATCTTAGTAACAGACACCAATATGTAGCCATCAATGATATAACCTCTCCCACTTACCACAGGGGTTCCACAGAGCAGCATCCTAGGACCCTCCTGTTTCTTATATACATCAATGATCTCTCTAATGTCTCTAACATACTTAAACCTATATTGTTGGCTGATGATACTACTCATCTACTCTGACCCCAACCCATTCCTGTTAAATAATGTTGTAAACAATTAATTAAAAAAAGTCTACTTGTGGATGTCAACCAACAAACTCACACTAAACATAGAAAAGATCTACTATATCTTATTTGGAAACAAAACAACAAATGCAATTCAGCTTCAGATAGCTAATGTAAACATTAACAATAAAAATGATGGAAAGTTCCTTGGCCTATTCCTAGACAAGAGACTCACCTTCCGCACCCATATACAACACATAACTAAAAAGGTTTCTATAACAGTTGGTATACTCTCTAAGATCAGATATTATGTACCCTACTCTGCTCTCCTCTCACTCTATTATGCACTTATCTATCCCTATCATTCTTATGGTATTTGTGCTTGAGGTTCAACCTCTGCAAACTACCTCAAGCCCATCATCATCCAGTAAAAATCTGCTATCAGGACAATAACTAACTCTACCTTCAGACAACACACAGCTCCCTTGTTCAAATCCTTAAACATGCTAAACATAAATTCACTCCATACATTCTCCTGTGTAAATTACGTTTATAAAACCCTTTTTCTAAGTACAAACCCTGTTCTGAAACTCTTCCTGGACAGATGTAATAGAACACATGGCCACCCCACCAGACATAAATATCTCTTTGATATCCCCAGAGTCAAACTTAATCTATGTAAACACTCTATGTAAATAAAGGGACCTAGTCTATGGAACTCACTCCCTAATGATTTGAAAAGCTGTCCAACTTCTGCCATATTCAAAAATAAAACCAAAAAGTACCTAATTTCATCTTCATAGTTTTCTACCATGGGCTTTATCTTCACACAGTATCTAGTGTTACTCAATCCCCCAATATTTGTACCTAAGCCATATTACTTTAACATTGTAATCTTAGATATCATCTGATATCATGGTTGTTGTATTCAGTGCATATACTACTGCATTATTCCTTGAAACTTTTCCTCGAAATGATCTTCATATTGTGCTTCAGTGAACCAATGTATAACCCTGAAATGCTATCCTCATGTACCTAGTAATCCTTGTTTCTTTATTGTGTATTGTTATTATTGTGTATCATTCTGATCTGCTTTTGTGTCAAAATTTCTTCAAATTACCTGCAAACACTTTTGCTGATTTTACTGTAATTATTCTACTTAAAATTATCTGTACCTGTAAAGAAAAGCTGTAAAATACCTGCTAACATTTTTTATCAATTTTACTGTTAATTTATAAAAAAAAATCTGTTTAAGGACTTACCCGAAACGCTATGCATGCTAGTGGCTTTACAAGAATGTTATTTATTTTATTTATTTATTTATTTATTTATGCATATACAAGAATGTACATAAGGAATGTGAGGATACAAATATGGTAATTACAGTCTTGTAAAGCCACTAGCACGCGCAGCGTTTCGGGCAGGTCCTTAATCTAAGAAAATTTTAAGGAAGTAAATACTTGCAAAATTTATAGACAAAAAAATGATAACAGATTACATGAAATGAAAAAAAAAAAGAAGATGAGAGAAAATTGTAGGTACAGTATATTAAAGCACATAGGTAGCTAAGATTGATTGCAATGACAGCTTAAAATGGTAGTTGACAACAAATTGGTAGGCACAATACAGCAGAAACAATATAAGATTGATTGCAATGACAGCTTGAATGGTAGTTGACAAAAATTGGTAGTCACAATACAGCATATGGCTAGCACATAAAAGAAGACAGCAATGAACACAATGATAAGGTTGTTTGATATTACATAAAAATTAGGAGATTGGGTAACACTAGGTACAGAGCAAATTTAAAGCTCAGTGTAGGAAACTAAGAAGATGAAGTTAGGTACTTTTTGGTTTTGCTTTTAAATAAGGCAAAAGTTTTACAGTTTTTCAATTCACTAGGGAGTGAGTTCCATAGACTAGGTCCCTTAATTTGCATAGAGTGTTTACACAGATTAAGTTTGACCCTGGGGATATCAAAGAGATATATATTTCTGGTGTGGTGATAATGAGTCCTATTACATCTGTTCTGGGAGAGTTTCAGAGCATGGTTTGCATTTATAACAGGGTTTTGTAAATGTAGTTGACACAAGAGAATGTGTGGAGGGAGTTAATATTTAGCAAGTTTAGGGATTTAAACAAGGGAGCTGAGTGTTGTCTGAAAGCTGAGTTAGTTATTATTCTGATAGCAGATTTTTGCTGTGTGATGATGGGCTTAAGGTGGTTTGCAGAGGTAGACCCCCATGCACAGATACCATAATTAAGATAGGGGTAGATTAGTGCATAATATAGTGAGAGGAGAGCAGAGTTAGGAACATAATATCTGATTTTGGAGAGTATACCAACTGTCTTAGAGACTTTCTTAGTTATGTGTTGAATGTGGGTGCTGAAGTTGAGTCTCTTGTCTAGGAAGAGGCCAAGAAACTTGCCATCATTTTTATTACTCATGTTAATGTTGTCTATCTGTAGCTGAATTGCATTTGATGATTTGCTTCCAAATAAGATGTAGTAAGTCTTTTCGATGTTTAATGTTAGTTTGTTCGTTGACATCCATAAGTGGACTTTTTTTAATTCAGATTCAGATTCAGATGTTTATTCAGGTAAGGTATATACATACAAGTGATGTTACATTAATGGATTGGTATATAGATAGAGCTAGTACATACAATGCCTAAAGCCACTATTACGCAATGCGTTTCGGGCAAGAAAACATTAATATCTAGAACTTAATACTAATTGAGCATAAAGAATAAAAGATGTTGAGAACAAATACAAATAAAGATAAAAAAAGGGGGAAACATGACTGAAAAAGCAGCACAAATACAATAGGTTGACAAACAGTGTTGATTAAAAAAAAAAAAAAAAAAAAGAAAATAACAGACATGGGTTGACAATAGAGGAGTGAGGTAGATTACAGGGAATTTATTAGGTAGTGTTTAGTTTTTATCTTAAACTGGTTGAGAGAGGTACAGTCTTTAACATGGTTGGGAAGGTCATTCCACATTCTGGGCCCCTTGATTTGCAGAGCATTTCTAGTTTGATTAAGACGTACTCTAGGAATATCAAAACTGTATTTATTTCTGGTGTGGTGCTCATGGGTTCTGTTACAACCTACTATGAAGCTTTTAAGATCAGGATTGGCATTATAGTTTAGCGTTTTATATATGTATAATACACATGAGAGAATGTGCAGTGACTTAATATCTAACATATTAAGAGATTTGAGTAGGGGTACCGAGTGATGTCTGGGGCCAGAGTTGGATATTGTTCTAATAGCGGCTTTGTGTTGGGTAATTAGAGGACGTAAGTGATTTTGGGTAGTAGAACCCCAAGCACAAATACCATAGTTGAGATAAGGATAGATAAGGGAGTAATAGAGAGTCACCAGGGCAGGGCGTGGTACATAATATCTGATCTTAGAAAGAATGCCCACAGTTTTTGAAACTTTTTTAGATATATTTAGAATGTGTCCCTGGAAATTCAGCTTGTGGTCAATGAGAATGCCAAGGAATTTGCCATCTAATTTGTTACAAATTTGGGTATTGTTTATTTTGAGATTTATAAGACTAGAGGATTTATTGCCAAACAGAATATAGAAGGTTTTGTCAATGTTAAGGGTGAGTTTGTTGGCAGTTAGCCAAAGATGGACTTTATTTAGCTCAGTATTTACTGTGGCATTTAGAGCAAGAGGGTCAGGACTGGAGTAAATGAAGGTTGTGTCGTCAGCAAATAGAATTGGTTTGAGGTGTTGGGAGGCATTTGGAAGGTCATTAATGTAGATGAGAAAGAGGAGAGGGCCAAGTATGCTGCCCTGAGGAACACCAATGTTGATGGGTAGGGTGGGAGAAATTGTATTATTCACAGAAACATATTGGAGCCTGTCAGTAAGGTAGGACTCGAGGTATTGTAGGGAGTGTCCTCTGACTCCATAATGATGTAATTTAAGAAGAAGGTTATGGTGGTTGACAGTATCAAAAGCTTTACGCAGGTCCACAAATAACGCAACAGGGAACTCCTTTTTATCAAGAGCTGTATGAATCGAGTTAAGCATACTAATAAGTGCATCGTTAGTGCTTTTTTTGGGTCTGAAGCCATATTGGCAAGGGCTAAGTATATTGAGTTTGGCTAGATATGAGTAAAGCTGCTTGTATATAAGTTTTTCAAAAATTTTTGACAAGTTTGGCAGGATTGATATAGGTCTGTAGTTGTTAACATCTGTGGGGTCACCACATTTGTGGACAGGCGTTACTCTCGCTTTTTTTAGAATATCTGGAAAGGTTTGGAGTTCAAGTGACTTGTTGAAGAGCAAAGCAATAGCAGGGGCTAAAGATCTGGAGGCTTTTTTGTAAATTAAAGTTGGTATCTCCTCAAGGGCACCAGACTTGGTTTTAAGGGAAAGGATTATCTCATTGACGTCAGTGGAGTTAATAGGCTTTAGGTACAGAGACTGTGGATAGTTACCTGTAAGATAGTCCTTAATGTCAGTACTGGAAGATGGAATATCATTTGCAAGGGATGAACCAATGGAAGAGAAGAACCTATTAAACTCAATAGCAGAATCAGAGGCTGAAAGCTGACCATCGTTATTAGACAGGAGAGTCGGTTTGTTATTTAAAGATTTCTTTGATCCCAATATTTGTGAAATTGTGCTCCAAGTTTGTTTAATGTTGCTCTTTATTTGAGTAAATTTATCTTCGTAGTAATTAGTTTTGGCTCGTCTAATTATCTTAGATAGCAATAATGAGTAATTCTTTGAGAATTCTTTGGAGACAATTCCTAACCTATACTTCTTCTCAAGGTCGTGTTTTTGTTAATGGATTTCAGTATTCCCTTTGTAAGCCAAGGATTGTTAAGCCTTTTGCTTGTGACTTGTTTTGTAAGCCTAGGACAGTGGGTGTTATAAAGGCTAAGAGTTGTTTGTAGAAAAGATTGCACTGCTAGGTTGATGTCCCCTATGTTATCTAACTCGGACTCCCAGTTGACATTATCAGCAGCAGTTATAAAATTGTTTATAGCAGTTTCATTGTGCAGCCTAAAGCTTAACTCCCTTGTTTCTAGAGGTGGTTTGCTAATGTTAGTTAAAAGAAATGTGGGGTAGTGGTCTGTAGTGCTATCGGTGATTATACCTGAAGTAAGCGGAGAGGTTATGTTGGTCCAGATGTGATCTAGAGTCGTGGCAGTGCTATCAGTGATTCTAGTAGGTCTAGTGATTAAGGGTATGAGGAGGCAGGAATTCATACAGTTGAGGAAGCTAACAGCAGTAGGGTGTTCTGGCTCGCAGAGGTCAATATTAAAGTCCCCTGCGATAATTAGGTGGTTTTTGTTCAGTCTGTTATCAAGTATTAGATTTCTAAGGTTTGAGTTGAATCCAGACACATCAGTGTTGGGAATTCTATAGACTGCACCCACAGACAGGACAGACTCGGCACCCTTGACTCTGAAGCTGGCGAAGATATACTCCCCATAGCAGTCTCTAGTTCTAATTTCTTTTAAGCATGTTAGTTCTTGGTGGTAGTAAAGAGCAGTGCCACCACCTCTCTGAAGTTGACGACAGTTGTGAATTGCTGAGTAGTTAGGCATGTTAAAGAGTTGAGTAGTATCCTCTTTCAACCATGTTTCAGTAAGTATAATAAAAGAGAATTTGTTGCCAATAGTTTCAATCAAGGCACTAACATCATCGAAGTGTTTACCTAGGGATCTAACGTTCAAATTGATTACAGAGATATTGTGATTATGAGTTAATACATTGTTTACATCATGTGCTGCAAAATATCTGCAATTTAGATCATTAAAGTGATTATTGTCATAGATAGTGGATAAGAGGTTAAGTTCAGGGTCTATACTTGACTGCATAAAAAAAAGCTGATTGTAGAATCAGAAATAAGTAGAAAAAAGCTATAAAATAGGGAAAAATATATACACAATACTGTACAAAACAAACACAAAAGGGGCTTACAGGGGTACAAAGGAGTAAGGGAGTATGGCTAGGCTAGGCAACCTAGGCAATTAATGAGATTAAAGAAAAAACATGTAAACATGGACTATACAAAACACAAGATATGGAAATACAAAACAAAAAATATAAGCAAGACTAAGCAATACAAAAAAAAAAAAAAAAAAAAAAAAAAATTGAGCAAAAATGAGGTAGATTGCTTACGAGTACTCACAGGTACACTGTAAGTAACAATTTGCAATTTGAGATGCAGGCAAAGCCAGGGGTACAATGGAGTAAGGGAGCATGGCAAGGCTAGGCAACCTAGGTAATAAATGAAATCAAAGAAATGTTGAATAATAAACATAGGCAAATTTAAGCTAATGATTAATAACTATAGATAGTTCAGTAATGACTGTATAATTAAAAAGACCTGAAGAACTACTTAAAACTCAATTAAATAATTTCGGTAAATGACTAGGTAAGAGTAAGTTAAAAATTAAGTCAGAAAATGAACCAAGGAGACTTAGGATACCTAGCCCCACTAGTTGACAGGGGGTTAATTAAGTTAATTCATTGGGAGTGATAAGGTGAGACAAACCACATTGGGAGAGGAAAGTGTTGAGGTTTTCTTCTCTAGTAATAGTAAACATTTTGCCCTCTGCGGTTTTTCTCACCTTTATCAGACCATCTCTAACGAAGCACTGATGAATAGCATCTGGGTTTTGTTGCCGGATTTGACGCAGGCGGTAGAGGATTTGCTGTCTGTTCCTGGTCAAGCACTCGTTGATGTATAATCCCTTCCGTAGGGATGCAGCTGTCCGGACTAGATTGGATTTCGTGAACTGGGAAGACAGCTTCAGGCAATTCATTATTCACAACATTATTTAGTGTATGTGGGTTGAGGTTTGAGTAGATAAGGGTAGTATCGTCAGCAAACAATATAGGTTTGAGAATATTAGAGACATTAGGCAGATCGTTTATATATTTATAAGAAATAGAAGAGGTCCTAAGATGCTGCCCTGTGGCACTCCAACGGTAATTGGTAGAGTGGAAGAAGTTGTATCATTGATGGTTACATATTGGTGTCTGTCACTAAGATAGTATCGGATGTAGTCAAGGGCAAGGCCTCGGATTCCATAATGCTGGAGTTTAAGTAAGAGGTAGTTGTGATTAACAGTATCAAAGGCTTTTCTTAGGTCAATGAAGAGTCCAATCGGAAACTCATTTTTGTCAAGGGCTGAGTAGATAATGTCAAGGAGACTAATGATTGCATCATTGGTGCTCTTTTGGGACCGGAAGCCAAACTGGCAGGGGCTGAGTATGTCGAATTTTACGAGGTAGGAATAGAGCTGTTTGTAAATAATTTTTTCAAATATTTTTGATAGAATGGGTAATTTGATATTGGTCTATAATTGTTTATGTCCGCTGGATTGCCTCCTTTATGGACTGGCGTTACTCTTGCTTTTTTGAGGATATCAGGGAAGGTGTGATACTCTATAGATTTGTTGAACAGTAGTGCTATGGGTGGAGCAAGGGCATGGGAGGCTCTCTTGTACACAATGGACGGAATTTCACTGGTGTTCCCTGCCTTGGTTTTTAGAGAATGTATGATGGACACAACATCTGCCGGGCTGATTGGTGAAAGGAGAAGAGAGTTTGGATAGCTGCCTGAGAGATATGTGTTAATATGTGTCTGAGTCTGTGGGATTTTACTGGCAAGATTAGCACCAACCGATGAAAAGAAACTATTAAATTCATTTGCCATTTCTAAATCAGTTGACGGTATATCCCCATCCTTGTAGAGTTTTATTTGGTTATGTGAGTGTTGTTTAGTTCCTAGGATACTAGAGATAGTTTTCCAAGTGCTTTTCATGTTGCCTTTTGCTTCATTGAATCTATTCACATAATATGCAAGTTTTGCCTTTCTTATGATACTGGTAAGCATTGATGAGTACCTTTTAGCTACTTCCTTTGAAACTAGGCCAATCCTAACTTTCTTTTCATATTCATGTTTCTTGTTGATTGAGTTGAGAATGCCACTTGTGAGCCATGGATTGTTTAATCTTTTGTCAGTTACTTGCTTGGTAAGAAGGGGACAATGAAGGTTGTAGAGGCTTAGAGTTTTGGAGAGGAAGAGGTTAGCTAATGAATTTATATCATGGGTATTATTGAATTCAGAATCCCAGTTAATATTGTAAAGTGCCTCTGTAAGATTGTCTAAAGCTGATTCACTGTGTAGCCTAAATGAAAGTTTCTTGCTTTTTGGTGGTGTTATGTCCATGTTCGCTATGAGAAAGGTAGGATAGTGGTCAGTTGTTCTGTCGTAGATTATACCAGATACAAGGGGAGCTGTTATGTTTGTCCATATGTGGTCCAAGGTAGTGGCTGATGTTTGAGTGACTCAGGTAGGTTTGGTGATTGTGGGGATTAACATACAGGAGTTCATGCTGTTAAGGAAATAGTCAACTTGAGAGCAATTTTGTTGACCCAGGTCAATATTAAAGTCGCCTCCCAGAATGATGTGGTTTTTGTTGAGATTGTTGTTTATAATAAGATTCCTTAGGTTGTATGAGAAAGAAGCTATGTTAGTATTGGGAAATCTATAGATGGCTCCAATAGTCAAAGAGGATTTAAGGGATTTAATTGTAAACTGAACAAAAGTATATTCACAGTAGTCATCTCTGTCACTAATAACACTGTTGCAGATAAATGTATCTCGGTAATATATAGCTGTGCCACCACCTTTTTTATTAGGCCTACAGTTATGAATGGCTTTATAACCAGCTAAGTTGTAGAGTTGGGTATAGTCTTTATTTAGCCAAGTTTCTGTTAAAATAATGAACGATAAGTTAGTACCTAGTGCTGTGAGTAATGCATTTAAATCGTCAAAATGTTTACCAAGTGATCTAACATTTTGGTTGTAAACTGATAAGCAGGTGCTATTTTGGAGTTTGTGTTTAGCCTGGTGTGCTGTGAAATACTTGCAATAATGATGATCAATGTGCTGGTTGGTGTAGATATGAGACAGAAGATTTTGATCAGGATCAATATCAGTGTGCATAGAGATGCAGAGGGATCACGATACAAGATACACGATAAAGCAAAACACAAGAATAAAAGCAAATACAATAAAATAGTAACAATTTAGAAGTAAAATAAAGATCCAATAGATAGCCAGGGAGGACACAGAAGTTATATAAAATAAAAAACAAAAAATTAGTAGAGACTGACAATATAAATGTAAAATAAAAAATAATAAGAAAAATAATAATCATAAAGTAAAATGATCTTGAAGATAATTAGCTTAGTAATGGTTAATTAAAATCCTATAATTGGTATGAACCTAAGAAAACAAAGTGAACTCAAATAGATAATTCCGAGAGAAAAAAAAAGGAAAAAAAAGATGACATGTAAATCTAATTAAATCTAGAAATTTACTCAAATATAAATCTAAGTGTAAAAATAAACAGGGTGAGAGTATATTCATGTGGAAGATTTTACTATGATACTGAGGTAGATGCTTATATAAACAATTATACTATTAATTAATTCCAATAAATGATTACAAGAAACAAATACCAAGTTACTTTAAGTAACAGGGTAATAAAAAGCCCGAGGTTTAGTGACAAGGGAATTAACTAAGAACAAATAATTAAGAGTAAAAAACAAGCAATTTTAACAACAAAGATGACAAACAAAAAATAAAAATAAAAATAAAAACCTATGGAAAGGAAAGGCAGAGCTTAAGTACACTTTGGTAGTATGTGAGACTACAAATTATGTTCTGGTTATTCAGCTGATATCCCACAGTCATCCAGGAAAGAAGTGAGGTGTGCCTCAGTGGTTATGACATAAGTTTTTCCAGAGTCAGTCTTCCTAGCTATTATTTTACCATCGCGCACAAAACAATGTTTAATAGCAGTGGATCTATTGCAAATTCCACGTAGTTTAAATAAGAGATTTTGTCTGAATCTGGTAAGACATTCGTTCACATAAACATTGGATTTCCTAGCGACTGCAGTAGTGATAAGGTCTGACTTGCGGGAGCAGCTATCTAACTTCACCCTTATCTTTCTGTTGTTTGTACCAGATGATTTGGTACCCACTCTATAAGCTGACTTAATGTCACTTGCTTCGACTGAATAATTCAACTTAGTACGCAATTCCTGGATCACGATGGCAGTACAGTCTTCTCTGTCAGTTTCATGGGGAAAATCCTGTGATGAGATGATGACAGAATCAAGGAGTTTAAGTTGGTCTGATTCGTCTTGGGTTGCAGTGTGTTGCTGTTGTAGGAAGTTAAAATGGTTCTCTAACTTTTGTAACATCTCTTCTTGCTTCTTAGAGGTTTGGGTATAGTCTTGGGTATAGTTGGGTAATTGTTCTATTGTGAAGACCTCCTGGAATCTCTTGTTGAGTTCTTCACACATCTCCTTGTCATTCTCTGTGTATCTGTTATCCCCTTTTCGCAGCTTCATCACTTGTTCCTTCACTGCTGTTTTCCTCCTGATATGGCTGTGGAGCAGCTTTGGTTGGGTCTTGGCTTTACTCGCGATGTCATTTTCAAACTGTCTCGCTGCTTCCCTCCTCACTCTGAAATACTCATTTCTGGCCCCCTGGTATCTCTCCCTGCTCTCTGGTGTTCTGTTATTTCTGTAGTTTCTCCATGTTCTTTTACTCAGTTTCTTCGCTACCTTGCATTCCTGGTTGAACCATGGGTTTTTCTGTTGTTTTTCGTTTTTCTCCTTTTCTCCTAGAACTCCTTGGGGTTCTACTACCCAAAATCATTTACGTTCTCTAATCACTCAACACAAAGCTGCTATTAGGACAATATCCAACTCTGGCCCCAGACATCACTCGGTACCCCTACTCAAATCTCTGAATATGTTAGATATTAAGTCACTGCACATTCTCTCATGTGTATTATACATATATAGCGCGCTGAACTGTAATGCCAATCCTGACCTCAAAAGCTTCATTGAAGGTTGTAACAGAGCCCATGAGCACCACACCAGAAATAAATAGTTTTGATATTCCTAGAGTACGACTTAATCAATCTAGAAGTGCTCTACAAATCAAGGGACCCAGAATGTGGAATGACCTTCCCAACCATGTTAAAGACTGTACCTCTCTCAACCAGTTTAAGATAAAAACGAAGCACTACCTAATAAATTCCCTGTAACCTACCTTACCCCTCTGTTGGCAACCAATGTTTTATTTTTTTAAATGACGCTGTTTGTCGACCGAATTGTATTTGTGCTGCTTTTTCAGCCATGTTCCCCCCCTTTTAACTCTTTTTTTTTATTTATTCTCAACTCATTTTATTCCTTATGCTCAATTAGTATTAAGCTTTAGTCAGTTAAGTTTTTCATGCCCGAAACGCTTTGCGTAATAGTAGCTTTAGGCATTGTATGTACTAGCTCTATCTATAAATTCATCACTCTTTGTAAAATCTCTTGTATGTATGTACCTTACCTAAATAAACATTTGATTTGATTTGATTTGATTTGATTTGATTTTTGGACAGGGATAAACCTGTCTGCAGCTTCCTGGCACTTCTGGGTGACAAAATCCATCATGACCTGCACATTCTTGTCTCTAAGTTCTGTTTCCCATGGTATTCCCCTGAGGAAGTTCCTCATCTCGTCATATTTTCCTCTTCGGTAATTCAATCTTTTTCCCTCCGATCCCATCCTTGGATAGGTTATTCCTACCTCCACCAAGTACTCAAAGGTCAGTACACTGTGGTCACTCATTCCTATTTGGGCTTCAACTTTGACTTCTCTTATTTCTGACTCATTCAGGGTGAATATCAAGTCGAGTCTAGCTGGTTCATCATTGCCTCTCACTCTTGTGGGTTTCTTGACATGCTGGCTCAGAAAATTCCTTGTTTCCACTTCCAAGAGTTTAGCTCTCCACGTATCTGCACCACCATGTGGGTCCCCATTCTCCCAGTCTATCTTTCCATGGTTGAAATCGCTCATGATTAAGAGTCTTGAGCCATTCCTGCAGGCAACTGAAGCTGCTCTCTCTTATTATATTAATGGTTGCCATGTTGTTCCTATCAAACTCCTGTCTAGGTCTTCTGTCATTTAGGGGAGGGTTGTAAATGACTGTCACTATTATCTTAGGTCCACCCATTGTTATAGTTCCTGTTGTGCATGCAGTCTCTGAACCCGTCACAGCCCGGAATTTCCATGTATGTATGAGAGTGTGTACATGTATATACAACATTAATAATTTCGTAACTAGCGTCAAAATTGTTATTTGCTTAGCTAAACGAACTAGAGAGTTCAGTTCCTGAACCAATTATGTGCCTCTGTAATTCTTTACACCACCGCCCACGGGATGGGTATGGGGTGCATAATAAAGAAAGAAATTGAATTGTACACTGGCTTTGTATATGTATGTATATATATATATATATATATATATATATATATATATATATATATATATATATATATATATATATATATATATATATATATATATATATATATATATATATATATGTCGTACCTAGCAGCCAGAACTCACTTTTCAGCCTACTATGCAAGGCCCGATTTGCCTAATAAGCCAAGTTTTCATGAATTAATTGTTTTTCGACTACCTAACCTACCTAACCTAACCTAACCTACCTTTTTCGGCTACCTAACCTAACCTAACCTATAAAGATAGGTTAGGTTAGGTTAGGTTAGGTAGGGTTACAATACAATACAATACAATACAATACAATTTTATTTAGGTAAGGTACATACATACAATAAATATTTACAAGGATTGTTTGACTTATAGGTAGAGCTAGTACATACAATGCCTAAAGCCACTATTACGCAAAGCGTTTCGGGCATGATAAACTTAAATGACAAGCTTAATACTAATTGAGCATAATGAGTAGAATGAAAACAACAAATGAAAACATAGATGAAAAAGCAGCACAAATACAATTATGTCGACAAACAGCGCTCTTTAAAGAAAAAAAAAACAGACATTGGTTGACAATAGAAGGGTAAGGTAGGTTACAGGGAATTTATTAGGTATAGCTTCGCTTTTAACTTAAACTGGTTGAGAGAGGTACAGTCTTTAACATGGTTGGGAAGGTCATTCCACATTCTGGGCCCCTTGATTTGTAGAGCATTTCTAGTTTGATTAAGTCGTACTCTAGGAATATCAAAACTGTATTTATTTCTGGTGTGATGCTCATGGGTTCTGATACAACCTTCTATGAAGCTTTTGAGATCAGGATTGGCATTATAGTTTAGCGTTTTATATATGTATAATACACATGAGAGAATGTGCAGTGACTTAATGTCTAACATATTCAGAGATTTAAGTAGGGGTACCGAGTGATGTCTGGGGCCAGAATTGGATATTGTCCTAATAGCAGCTTTGTGTTGAGTAATTAGAGGACGTAAGTGATTTTGGGTAGTAGAGCCCCAAGCACAAATACCATAGTTGAGATATGGATAGATAAGGGAGTAATAGAGAGTCACCAGGGCAGGGCGTGGTACATAATATCTGATCTTAGAAAGAATGCCCACAGTTTTTGAAACTTTTTTTGATATGTTTAGAATGTGTCCCTGGAAATTAAGCTTGTGGTCAATGAGAATGCCAAGGAATTTGCCATCTAATTTGTTACAAATTTGGGTATTGTTTATTTTGAGATTTATTTGATTAGAGGATTTATTGCCAAACAGAATATAGAAGGTTTTGTCAATGTTAAGGGTGAGTTTGTTGGCAGTTAGCCACAGATGGACTTTATTTAGCTCAGTATTTACTGTGGCATTTAGAGCAAGGGGATCAGGACTGGAGTAAATGAAGGTTGTGTCGTCAGCAAATAGAATTGGTTTGAGGTGTTGGGAGGCATTTGGAAGGTCATTAATGTAGATGAGAAAGAGGAGAGGGCCAAGTATGCTGCCCTGGGGAACACCAATGTTGATGGGTAGGGTGGGAGAAATTGTATTATTCACAGAAACATATTGGAGCCTGTCAGTAAGGTAGGATTTGAGGTATTGTAGGGAGTGTCCTCTGACTCCATAATGATGTAATTTAAGAAGAAGGTTTTGGTGGTTGACAGTGTCAAAAGCTTTACGCAGGTCCACAAACAACCCAACAGGGAACTCATTTTTATCAAGAGCTGTATGAATCGAGTTAAGCATACTAATAAGTGCATCGTTAGTGCTTTTTTTGGGTCTGAAGCCATATTGGCAAGGGCTAAGTATATTGAGTTTGGCTAGATATGAGTAAAGCTGCTTATAGATTAGTTTTTCAAAAATTTTTGACAAGTTTGGCAGGATAGATATAGGTCTGTAGTTGTTAACATCTGTGAGATTACCACATTTGTGGACAGGCGTTACTCTCGCTTTTTTTAGAATATCTGGGAAGGTTTGGAGTTCAAGTGACTTGTTGAAGAGCAAAGCAATAGCAGGGGCTAAAGATCTGGAGGCTTTTTTGTAAATTAAAGTTGGTATCTCCTCAAGGGCACTAGACTTGGTTTTAAGGGAAAGGATTATCTCATTGACGTCAGTGGAATTAATAGGCTTTAGGTACAGAGACTGTGGATAGTTACCTGAAAGATAGTCATTAATGTCTGTACTGGAAGATGGAATATCATTTGCAAGGGATGAACCAATGGAAGAGAAGAACCTATTGAACTCAGTAGCAGAATCAGAGGCTGAAAGCTGACCATCGTTATTAGACAGGAGAGTCAGTTTGTTATTTAAAGACTTCTTTGATCCCAATATTTGAGAAATTGTTCTCCAAGTTTGTTTAATGTTGCTCTTTATTTGGGTAAATTTATCTTCGTAGTATTTAGTTTTGGCTCGTCTAATTATCTTAGACAGCAATAATGAGTAATTCTTTGAGAATTCTTTGGTTGGTTAGGGGTCATGTTGGAGAATTCTTTGGTTGGTTAGGTTTGGTCATATATCTACGTTAATTTTAACGACAATAAAAAAAATTGACCTCATACCTAATGAAATGGGTAGCTTTATCATTTCATAAGAAAAAAATTAGAGAAAATATATTAATTCAGGAAAACTTGGCATATTAGGCAAATCGGGCCTTGCATAGTAGGCTGACAAGTGCGTTCTGGCTACTAGGTACGACATATATATATATATATATATATATATATATATATATATATATATGTCGTACCTAATAGCCAGAACGCACTTCTATGCCTACTATTCAAGGCCCGATTTGCCTAATAAGCCAAGTTTTCATGAATTAGTATATTTTCTCTAATTTTTTTCTTATGAAATTATAAAGCTACCCATTTCATTACGTATGACGTCAATTTTTTTTTATTGGAGTTAAAATTAATGTAGATATATGACCGAACCTAACCAACCCTACCTAACCTAACCTAACCTATCTTTATCGGTTAGGTTAGGTTACGTAGCCGAAAACGTTAGGTTAGGTTAGGTTAGGTAGGTTAGGTAGTCGAAAAACAATTAATTCATGAAAACTTGGCTTATTAGGGAAATCGGGCCTTGAATAGTAGGCATAGAAGTGCGTTCTGGCTACTAGGTACGACACATATATATATATATATATATATATATATATATATATATATATATATATGTCGTACCTAGTAGCCAAAACGCCCTTCTCAGCCTACTATGCAAGGCCCGATTTGCCTAATAAGCCAAGATTTCATGAATTAATGTTTTTTCGACTACCTAACCTACCTAACCTAACCTAACCTAACTTTTTCAGCTACCTAACCTAACCTAACCTATAAAGATAGGTTAGGTTAGGTTAGGTAGGGTTGGTTAGGTTCGGTCATATATCTACGTTAATTTTAACTACAATAAAAAAAAATTGATCTCATACATAATGAAATGGGTAGCTTTATCATTTCATAAGAAAAAAATAGAGAAAATATATTAATTCAGGAAAACTTGGCTTATTAGGCAAATCGGGCCTTGCATAGTAAGCTGAGAAGTGCGTTCTGGCTACTAGGTATGACATATATATATATATATATATATATATATATATATATATATATATATATATATATATATATATATATATATATATATATATATATATATATATATATTTGTGTGTGTGTGTATATAAATCCCTTTTTTTCATTGATAAGCTTAGGTATACGCAGCATTGTGCTGCTACCCTATTCTATATAATGCTACGATATTCTATATGAAGAATTACAAAGAGTAAATAAAAAAAAACTGGCTATAAGTTTATCTTTTATCCGCACCTCACAGGCTTCATGAAAAAATTAACACGTAATGAATAGTATGACAATGTAGAGTTGAAGACAATGTATAACCACGAAGGAAAATTATGAAAGGAAAAAACTTAAGAACTTCCATATTGATGAACATATCAGCCAAAGTATATTATGACGTGTTGATTATTGGTCTCCGAATGCATGATAGAACCGATGAGCTAGCCAAGACTTTTGCTCGTAAAGAGGGAATTGATTCAACCCGTCCTCTTAAAAATAACGTCACTTTTGGCTTGTATGCGCACTATGGCCAAATTTGGACGTAATTTGAAATGAAATCGACTCACAAAAGTGACGTACTGTTCCGTTTTCTGTTTGAGTCGTCCGGTGTTATGATCTCAGCCTGCAGGAGAAACGAGTCTCCCTCCTTGAGAGTTATTCGTCAAGCCTGACCTGATTAGAAGGTCTAACAAATATTGAGGTGATAACGCATATGTAAAATAGTTGCTTGGATATGTATAACAGTTTGAGATTATGGGCAATGAAGAAGAAAACAGATAAATGACTGGCTAGGAGATGTGGACATTTTGCTGGAGGCGTGAGGCTCGCTTCCGGAGGACCTTGACCTCACTTGAGTGCCAGACATCACAGGGGGAAGCCGCGCTCCGTTTGAGCTCCCGTCAGAAGGGAACCCCTAGTGATATATCTCTAAGAGAAGAGAAGTGTGCAGACGTGCCAGCTGTGGAATTGAGCTGAGAACGTTGTGGTGTCAAGTCTTGGACGGCGAGGAGAGTTTAATAAGCTGCTCAGAGGCATTTTCGTGGGCTGTGTGGAGCGCCCTGACCAGACGCCGTCAGAGGGAAAGCGCCCTCGATCAGTTGTGGTTTGTCTTTGGGGAAGAAGTTGCTGAGAATTTCGAAGCCAGCAGATGAAGTAGCTGATGAGACTCCAAGATAGTGGAGGCGAGGACCTCGAGCTGTGAGAAGCAGTGAAGGGGAGTGTCACGTGCTTCTGTAGAGGTGGTGAAGCACCATAGTTGCTCGAGGAAACTTCATGGTGTAGCAGCCAAGAGAGCTGTGGAGGAACCTAGCAGAAGGGTGAAGCACCGTAGTTACTCAAGGAAACTTCATGATAGCAGCCTGGAGAAGCTGCAGAGGGTCCTGGTAGTGAAGCCCGGAAGAACCTGAAGATATCAGGGCAGTGAACTTCCAGAGGTGGAAGGGGAAGTTCTGGTGGATTACTTGTAGGGAGTTGATAGTGTTTGGTTGTCATTAGCGTGCAAGACGCAGTGAGAGGTGAGTGACTGTTTGCATTCTTATGTCAAGGAGTGTTTAATACTGAAGTTTAGAGTTACAGTCGTAGGCTGGATTACCTACAGATGTATGCGTTCCAGGACTGACAGTGATCGATTGATCATTGTTGTGTATCAATGAACATTTATACTGATATATGTTATTGCATGCAAATGCTGATTTTCTTTGTACACATTTATAGATACATATATATATTCTATTGCTGATGGTGCAACAGTGTATGTAGACTTGATTAACTTGAGGAGGTTGATAGTATCAGGTGGTGAACCAGGAGATAGGATACCACTTGATAAGCTGATGGTAGAGTTCTGGTTGTGTTGGAGAGCAACCTGATTGTAATATTATAGAGTATAGGATTCATTATTATTATATGTGTGTATGTATTGTGTATGTGCTTTGTCCAGTAAATGTATCACAATTTGCTGGTGTTTGCCCTTGTCCTAGTGAGGCTTCCCAGGAGGTAGTAAAGAAGGAGAGAGAAAGAGAGAAAGAACCAAGAACCACTGCTGTGGACAGGGTAGGAGGTAATACTAGTAAGTCATAGGGGATTGAGGAGATCATATCTCATAAGGAGAGAGTGGGGAGTCACAGCGGCTCGAGTGGGTGTGTGCACGTGACAACGAGGCTAAGTGTTGGAGCCGCATCCCCTAAACGTGTGACGTTGAGCCCCTCTCCAAGAGCCAGAAGCGCCAAGGGTGATCTCCTAGTATAAGCACTCTACCGAGTTGTGGGTTGGGTTGTCCATAGAGAAGGATCAACGACGACAACACCAACCAACCCACAGTCTATAATACCGGCCCTCCTCGGACAGCTTAGAGGAGGAACTTTCAATTAACGTTTTTCATAACGTTTTGAAACTTTATGAGAATTTCCTGCCCACCTAACCTAGCAGAGGACCCTTGATTTACTGTTGTTGAAAAAAAAATCCCAAATTTATTTTCAATTTTTTTTTCATTTTCAAATTACGTCCATATTCGGCCATACGGGCAAACGGCCAAAAGCGACGTTCTTTTTAAGAGGACAGGTTGATTGATTACCAACTTGGACTGCCTTTGAGCAGCCTGAGGGCAGCAATATCCCAGGAACATCAACTAAATTACGGAGACTTGAGGCAAAGTGAAATTCACACCAGTTACTCCATCTATCATCATTCTATTATGCAGGAAGAACCGCACGTCTATGGGTCATCCAATAATGTTAGCAGACTTCTAGATGTTACCACTGCTAGGCTTAGGCTCGGCTACAAGTACCTCTGGGAGTTTGTAACATCTGCTGATGTAGATTTGACTAAATGTAAACTGTCAGCAGAACTATTCGCATACTTTGCGGCATTATATAATGGAATGTGAAAAAATTGCGGAATTTAGAGATAACACCATCAATAGTGTCCAAGAATTGTGTAAGTACTTCATTCATAATGATGTGCTGCCCGAAATCTTAGTGAAGTATCCAAAATTTGCTTACTGTAGGTAATGCATGGACCTGACTGTAAAGCTGCCGCCCAGTTGGGTGGGTGTGGAGCACATGACTGTAAAGCTGCCGCCCAGTTGGGTGGGTGTGGAGCACATGACTGTAAAGCTGCCGCCCAGTTGGGTGGGTGTGGAGCAAGACTAGTAACTGTGTGACTCACTATAGATGTAAAGTGCCTTGTATAGTGACTGTTGTGAGCCTCTTGTTGATCACTTGTGGCACAAAGATTATTGATGTGTGTATTTGTGTGGGTGATTAGATATGTATGTGTATGTATATATGTATACGTATATATATATATATGTACATGTATATATGAGGGTGTGTACATGTGTATGCAACATTGTTAATTTTGTAACTAGCGTCAAACATTGTTATTTGCTTAGCTAAACGAACTAGAGGGTTCAGTTCCTGAACCGATTATGTGCCTCTGTAATCCTTTACACCACCGCACACGGGATGGGTATGGGGTGCATAATAAAGAAAGAAATTGAATTGATTATCACGTATGTGCTTAAGTAATTTCCTGTTTGATTTTTCATTCATGGTTATTCATTGTTATATGTATATATTTTCAGATTATAATTCGTATTATGCAAATATCTCCGAGTGAAATAGTGTACATCCGTATTTTTAATTTTTAATACAACATACATAATACATTTTTTAAGTATTTATTTATAATAAATAATTTAATTATTTAATTTATAATAATTTAATTATTAATAACATTATATAGTCGATTTAATATTGAACACGTACACATAAGCGAAACGTCCAAAACTGGTTTCCGAAATGGCAAAAAAATTAGTGTTGTCAATGTAAGGAGTATCTTGTATCCCAGTGAGAGAGCTGTTTCCTTCAAAAAGTGTAATCGTGTGGCATTATGTTTAAAGAAACAATTCCAAAGTACATTCTTTGATTGAAAAACATGAGGATAAATACAAGCGTTAATTGTAAATGACCAGTTATAAACATAAATAAGAAGTAGGAAAAATGATATGTGGAACCAGACAAAAACATTGGAACGCTTAGGTGATGAGAGGGTAAACAACCGCCGCCATTTTAGCGCCCCAGCCGGTGAGTGTCCAGCACGAGCATTAAGGGAAAACCTTGACACAAACTGCACCTATCATAAAGAAGAAGCACCACCATTGACCGCCTTGTGCTCACATCAAGTCTAACTCTAAGAAACAACACTCAAGCCTTGACGCTTCTCCCAACATCCGGGGGAGAAAACCTTCACACAAACTGCACCTGTCATAAAGAAGATGAAGACTCACCAGTGTCCACAGTGTCCAAAGGTATTCACCCGTCCTGGACATGTTAAGCGTCACATGTTTGTGCATTCAGGTGATAAACCTCATGAGTGTCCAGAGTGTGGGAAGAGATTCAGTCAGCGTGGAGGTATGAAGACTCACATGTTAGTGCATTCAGGTGACAAACCTCATGAGTGTCCAGAGTGTGGGAAGAGATTCAGGCATCTTTATCATATGAAGACTCACAGGATGGTGCATACGGATGAGAGACCTTTTCAATGTGCCGAGTGTGGTAAAAAATTTAGAGAACGTGGATCTATAATACAGCACATGTTAGTGCATTCAGATGAGAAACTGTATGAGTGTCCAGAGTGTGGGAAGAGATTCAGTCAGCGTAGAGGTATGAAGACTCACATGTTAGTGCATTCAGGTGACAAAAATCATGAATGTCCAGAGTGTGGGAAGAGATTCAGGCATCTTTATCATATGAAGACTCACAGGATGGTGCATACGGATGAGAGACCTTTTCAATGTGCCGAGTGTGGTAAAAAATTTAGAGAACGTGGATCTATAATACAGCACATGTTAGTGCATTCAGATGAGAAACTGCATGAGTGTCCAGAGTGTGGGAAGAGATTCAGTCAGCGTGGAGGTATGAAGACTCACATGTTAGTGCATTCAGGTGACAAAAATCATGAATGTCCAGAGTGTGGGAAGAGATTCAGTCGGCGTGGACATTTGAAGACTCACATGTTAGTGCATTCAGGTGACAAGCCTCACGAGTGTCCAGAGTGCGGGAAGAGATTTAGTCATCTTGGAAGTATGAAGAGGCACAAGATGATACATGCAGATAATAGGCTAAATACTTTGAGTGTGAAAGATAATTAAGAGAATGTTGAAGGATAATGAGGCACATAATGGTATATTATCTTACCTTTAATCTAACAGTGTGCTATGACAATGTCAGTTGGATGTTCTTCAGAGGTAATTATATTTTGTTTGACAAATACACTTCACAATGAAAGGTAAAGATCTGAAGGTATTTTATTATATTGTTCTTTTATGAAAGTTAGATGACCAAGCAAGAACTAGAGAAGCTGTCACTAGGAAAACTCAAAATTGTTTATAAGTATAGAAATAATTCTTTAATTTAGCAAAGGTAAAACAAAGCTTAAATGTTTTTCTTCATATTTATGTAAATAATGTGCTTCCTTTTTTTGCTTCCTGTGGAAATTCATTTAAAATGTAATATACTCTGTAGCTAAGTTATGGACATTTTTGTTGTAATATTATTTAGCATTGGAGTTGGTGAAGAAGACAATCTGAGACGTACTTAAGGTGACACCATTTGATTGGTAAGGAAATGTATATTAATCGAGGAGTCTTCTCAGGAGATTCATATGTAAACTGATGTCCATTTCTTATTTTTTGTTTAGGCCTATTTATGAGTTCTATTCTTGATTATAAATATTTCACCGAACAGTATATTGAAGGCGGCTTGGCATTTATAGCTGTCAGTCAAGTTAATATGAAATTTAAATTTATATTACTCTAAAATTATATCACTCTAAATTTACCAGAAATTTATTACTCTAGCCTAACTTTATCAGTTATGCTGTAATTGTCTGGGAACAATCTTTTACCCGATTTACCTGAGGGCCACTAACCTGAGAGGCCTCGATGAGAACAGGAAGTTGTCAGCTTGTTGAAGGTTCCCTTCCCCCTCCCAGTTTGCCTTCATGATTTTTTCCAGGTATATTTTGAAATTCAGCACAGTTTTGGCAGTTATGGCTTTGGTGGGTCGGCAGTTCCATTGATCAATAACCCTGTGGGTGAAAAAGCCTGAGTCAAAGTTATATTATTCTGATTGGCAATTATATTATCCTGACTGTCAATTTATATAAAAAAATTATATCGAAGAGATATTTATGTTGTGGTGCTTGTGGGTTCTATTACATCTATCAATGGAGAGTTTCAGATCAGGGTTAGCATTTAGGAACAAGGTTTTGTACTTGTAAATAGCACAAGAGAATGTGTAGAGCGAGTGTATATGTAGCATGTTCAGGGATTTTAAAAAGAGAGGTTGGGTGTTGTTTGAAGACAGTTTTATTGTTCTGATAGCAGATTTTTGTTGGATGATGATGGGCTTGAGGTAGTTTGTAGTGGATGAATGAACCCCATGCATAGATACTGTATGTTGAGATACCACCCCTAATTTACAAAAAAAGCCTCTAGATTTTAAGCTCCAGCCATTGCATTGCTCTACAACAAATTATTTGAACTCTAAACCTTTCCTGATATTTTGAGAAAAAAAGCAAGAGTAACCTTAGTCCTTAAAAGCAGCAATCTTTCTGAAGTCAACAATTATAGACCAATATCAATTCTGCAGATTTTGTCTAAATTATTTTAAAGTTAATTTACACGCAGCCTTACTCCTATTTATACTTAGTTCTTCCCATAACGGCTTCAGGCCCAAAAAAGGACCAATCATGCCCAGTTAGTATGATTAATTTCATTTATGCAGCCCTTGGAAAACTTATTCATTTATTTGTTGTCCTACATAAGACGTTTTGATACTGTAAACACATTAACTTTCTTAAATTGCAACATTACGGAGTAAGAGGTCACTCCCTCCAATACCTACTATCTTACTTCAGTGACAGGCTCCAGTATGTCTCTGTGAGTGATTCCAATTTTCCCACTCTACCCATTAACACTGGTGTCTCACCGGGCAGTATTCTTCACCCTCTCGTCTTTTTCATCTCTCCCTCCCTTTCCAGCTCGTTGCCATCGTGAGGGGGCTTGGTTGGCAGATGCTAGAGTGTGATGCTCCATGGGACAGTGTCCTCTGTCCTTTTGAAGCCTTATGCTCCTGCTGCCTTCTTCACTAATTGTGCTGAATGCTTTTTCCTACTAAGTTTAATTTCTCCTTCCCAAGTCTCCTTTTTAATTGCTATTTCCCAGCGACTTTTTGCTATTCTTGATCATTCTTTTAGATGTCATCTTCTGTTTTGACACTGGGTGTTAGGTGAGGCACAGTCTCTCGCAAGTAAAACTGTGGTACCCGAAATTGTTGAGCAAAGGGACACTTTTATTGTCACTCTTTTTCTTTGTGCTGAGCCCAATCTTGACGGACTGATGGTTCTTAAAGTGGTACATGTGATTGCTGGGCATATATCCACGATATACCCCTGGGGAAGGCCCACGTCTTATCGAGTGTCCTATCCTCGAATTGTGTCGCCATGGTGGGTATGGGGGCTTGTTTGTTGATGAAATGATTACCTGTTCATTTACATGCTGATATCTGACCCTTATTTTTAAGTTCTCAGATGTGGGGTGGGAGACCAGGCCCCCGAGTCGGACTGTGATGGAAAGCCGCGCTCTGTAGCCCCCTGCTACTTTGGTCCCAGACCAAGCAGCTTCGGACTTTCCCTGCTTGATGGTGTTTTGGGTGTTCTTCTAGTCTCCGAGGCCAGGCTTGACTTGTGAGAGCTTGGTCTACCAGTCCCGACTATCTCTGCTCCCCTTCTACCTCTGTGGCAGGGTTGAGCCCCAAGCCCCCAGTGATGACCACCTCATCACATGGAGTGGCTTCATCTCTCATTGTAACAACTGCACCTTTTACCCCCCCTCTTACTGGGGGTGCTCGGTGCCATCCTCTCCACAGTCACACTCACACGATTCCTTCCGGTTCTAATACCTTCCAAGCTTTGTTTGGTCCTGCTACATGGACTAAGTATTTTAATCTCGGTCATGTTAATTCTACTCGTCCTGATGATTTATTCATCCATAAACACCTAGTTGATACCTGGTTGATGGGGTTCTGGGGGTTATTCTACTCCCCAAGCCCGGCCCGAGGCCAGGTTTGACTTGTGAGAGTTTGGTCCACTAGGCTGTTGCTTGCAGCAGCCCACAGGCCCACATACCCATCGCAGCCCGGTTGGTCCAGCACTCGTTGGAGGAAACTATCTAGTTTCCTCTTGAAGATGTCCACGGTTGTTCCGGCAATATTTCTTATGCTCGCTGGGGGGATGTTGAACAACCATGGACCTCTGATGTTTATATAGTTCTCTCTAATTGTGCCTATGGCACCCCTGCTCTTCACTGGTTGTACAGTACTCTGCATTTTCTACCATATTGTTCACTCCAGTATGTTGTTATTTTACTGTGCAGATTTGGGACCTGGCCCTCCAGTATTTTCCCACTTGTATATTATTTGATATTTCTCCCATCGTCTTTCTAGTGAGTACATTCGGAGAGCTTTGAGACGATCCCAATAATTTAGATGCTTTATCTCGTTCATGTATCCCGTATATTTTTTCTGTACTCCCTCTATTTCAGCAATCTCTCCTGCTCTAAATGGGGAAGTGAGTACTGAGCAGTACTCAAGATGGGACAGCACAAGTGATTTGAAGAGTACAACCATTGTGATGGGATCCCTGGATTTGAAAGTTCTCGTGATCCATCCGATCATTTTTCTGGCTGCCGCAATATTTGCTTGGTTATGCTCCCTAAAATTTAGGTCATCAGACATCATTATTCCCAAATCCTTTACATGTTTCTTTCCTACTATGGGCAAATTAGATTGTGTTTTGTACCCTGTGTTAAGTTTAAGGTTCTCAATTTTACTGTATCTTAGTACCTGGAATTTATCGCTGTTAAACATCACGTTATTTTCTGTAGCCCAGTCGAAAACTTTATTAATATCTGCTTGTAGTTTTTCAATATCTTCAGCAGAGGTAATTTTCATGCTGATTTTTGTGTCATCTGCAAAGGATGATACAAAGCTGTGCCTTGTATTTGAGTCTATATCTGATATGAGAATAAGGAAAAGCAGTGGTGCAAGGACTGTACCTTGAGATACTGCAGCTTTTAACTGCTCTTGGACTCGATTTTATATGGTTGACTGTTACTCTCTCTGGTCTATTCGACAGAAAACTGAGTATCCAGCATCCTACTTTACCAGTTATTCCCATTGACCTCATTTTGTGTGCTATCACTTCATGGTCACATTTATCGAATGCCTTTGCGAAATCTGTGTATACCACATCTGCACTCTGTTTTTCTTCTAATGCTTCAGTGATTTTGTCGTAATAGTCAAGTAGCTGTGAGGGGCATGATCTTCCTGTTCTAAATCCATGTTGGCCTGGATTGTCGCGGTCATTGGTCTGCATGAAACTAGTGACCTGACTCCTGATCACTCTCAAATACAGTACTTATAGTATGTGGGACGTTAGTGCAACTGGTCTATAATTCTTTGCCAATGCTTTGCTACCTCCCTTCTGTGGAGGGGCTATGTCTGCTGCTTTAAGCGCATCTGGTATCTTCCCCGTGTCCAAGCTCTTCCTCCACACTATATTGAGTGCCTGTGCTACTGGCACTTTGAATTTCATTACAAATATTGAATTCTATGAGTCTCTCCCCGGGGCTGAGTGCATGGGCATATTTTCAATTTCTCTTTCAAAACCTGCCACGCTCATGTTGATATCAGTTATATTTACAAGGGTTTGGATATCACGCATAAAGAAGTTGTCCGGATCTTCCACTTTCATGCTGTGTATCGGGGTGCTAAACATGTCCTCATATTGCTTTTTTAGGATTTCACTAATTTCTTTGTCATCCTCAGTGTATGAACCCTCACTAGTACGAATAGGTCCAATACTGGCGGTGGTTTTTGCTTTTGATTTAGCATATGTGAAGAAATATTTTGGGTTTTTCTTTATTTCTTGAATTGCTTTCTGTTTTAGTTGCCTTTCTTCAATCTGATATGAATGCTTCAGTCTCTGTTCGATTTCTTCACTCTCCCTGTTTAAATTATTCCTTCTTTGTATGGAAAGTCGTGTCTGCTTCAGCATTTCTGTTAACTTTTTTCTTCTTTTGTAATGTCGTCTGCGTTCTCTTTCTACGCTGGACCTTGTGTAGGATTTTTATTACTTAAAACGTTTTCCCATTGAATGTTTGCAAGTTCCCTGTTTGTTTTCTCCCAGTCTATCCTTTTACTTTTAAAATTTAATTTATTGAATGGCCCTTCTCGCTTGTTGTTTCTCTTGGTCCTACTACCATTATTAATGTTAGTTTGCACTTCAATGAGCTTGTGGTCCAAGTACATAGTGTCTGAGACAGTAATTGTCTCTGATTAGCTCATCATTGTTCGTGAATATGAGGTCCAGCGTGTTCTCATTCCTAGTCGGTTCTGTAATCTGCTGACTGAGCAAGAATCTTAGTAGTTCTCTGACCTGTGATTGGTTATTTCCAGGTTGATTTCATGCTATAATATTATTGTTTACTATTCTCCATTGTGTAACAAACTAGGTTTGTTGTAAGAATTATCCAGAATGTTTATCTACACATGGGAGAATAGGAAGCTGGACCCACGTATGGTGACCCAAGCACATGGGAGCATCCCCCTGGGGGAATTGGCGGTGAAGATAACTGGCGCCTTTGTTCACAAGTTTCGTATAATGAATCATTCTATAGTATTCACTTATTTAGAGAAATTGGTCTTCATTCAAATTGTATAATATCACTGGTTATAATATCAAGAGTATTCTAATTATTAGGAGAATGAGTTAAGTCACCATCAGTGACGTCACGAGCCAGGACTAGACTGTAGAGCGGAGCGACCTCGGTGATCTGGCGGTCACAGGTCAACAGAGGTTCCACTTTCAGTAATTCTCAAAGGTCAAATAGCCATTTTGTAATCGGGAATAGCTCTTCCTTAAGATGCTTGTGTAATTAACTTCAGTTAAAATAATTCAACCAACTGGATCATTCAGTGCAACGGAGGAGAGTTGTTAAAACTTAAGCCTTGCTAGTAACTTGGTAAAACTTAGACTATGCGGAAGGATACACTGCTCTGGTCTGGGTAGGACTAGCCGAACAGGAGACAGTGTGGGAAAAGGAGCGATTTGGGCAGGTGGCCTCCATCATCGGCCCCAAGACAGCACGAACAGCTAGCTGGTCGCCCAAGGTAAAGTTGGCTCGGAGTTTGGATAGGGAGTAGGTCAACTCATTGCCTCAAATGTAAAGTCAGGGAGTGTTAATTGACAGGGACTGCCATTTATTTAGATTTTGTTTAGTTTTGAATAAATTAATTAGCTAGTAATTTGCATTTTTATTTTTTTCCATTTCATTGTTTCCATTCTCATGTCCTTGTAACATGGTTCCCACGAGGCCGAGTTGAATTGGACGCCGATTCTAACACCGAATCAGAATTATCATTCCCGTTGATTTTTAATTCCACACTTAAGATCCAAGGTTATATGTTACTAGTGGGGATCAAGCCCCATAGTTATTGATTGGCATGATCGATCCAGGCCTCGATCATTGCTCAGTGTTGTTGGTCTGGTGGTGGCAGCAAAAAGGCGACTCTAGGGTTTTGCTAGAAGCTTCTGTCACGTCATACGGGTGTAGAATCTTAAGTCGGTCAGTCGTCTTAAGACCACGTGGTGTGGGGTTGGCTCTAGCGAAAGTTTTGGGGTCCCTTGGTAGAGGGAACAGAGTTAAAATACGGGCAGAGAGAGAGAAAGGGGGAGAAGAGAACACAAGAACCCCCCCTTCCCCGTGTTACAATTGTAAACTGGGTAGATTGAAGTCTCCAAGGAAGATAATATCTGGTACTGGGTTTGCTAGGTTATCAAGGATATTTTCTATTTTGTGGATCAGCTTAGTGAATTCATCAACTGTTGCATCTGGCGGTTTGTATATTAGAATAATTATTAGATTTACATTCTCTACCATGATTCCAAGTACCTCTACCACCTCATTGGTCAAGTTCAGGAGCTCTGTGCATTCCAGCTCCTCTTTAATATACAGACCTACGCCTCCACTTGACCTAATTACTCTTACTCTAGTTGATTTGGTGGATACCTTTGTCACTTTTAACCCCACCCATACTGGTACACGTGTTGTTGCAGCTCCTTCTCGGGAAGCAGCAGTCCACTTAGCCTCGTTGTCCTGCATTGGGGAGACACTGGTTCGAATGTCAAAAAATGCCTGGTTAAATAAATGCCAGGATTGGCACAGTTATTCTCCCATACCATGTAGCGACTGGTGATAAGGAACTTAAAGACTACCATAATAAACATATCCTTGAGGCCCAAGGCCATTCTATCCTCCATATTAATATGTTACTCGCCCTCCCTCGTGGTCATCATTGCCAATCTCTTTGTGTAATGAAAATCACTTTTGATAGGTCCTTTCCGTCTTCCGTAACTCTTGGTGCCAGATGCTCTATTCAGGAGTACATCTGCTCTTCTCGCCTCTTCCCTCTGTGGTGTCGCCTTGTCGTGGTGAGGGGCTCACGTACAACCCTGGGACTAGTGAGGGTTGCCTTTGCCCACTCTCCTGTCCCCTCTTTGTGTGTTGTACATGCAGATAGGCACCACGTAGGGGCCTTGTGAGCCATCGGACCGCCCGCTGGAGGGGTAGCCCTGAGTGGATGGCTGGGTGTCCAGGTTGGGGCAATAGGGGGAGTGGGGTCTTTGCATCAGTGTGGGAGAATGAACTATGCAGTAGGACTTCTTGTTAAAAAGGGGGGGGGGCACCGCTGGGGACAATGCACCCTTCCTGCACTGGGCCGCGCTCGGCCTCCCTGGCTGCCCTGGTAGGTGGTATCCCTTGGATCCAGGCCCCAAACTTTTAGAAAGACTGCTGCATGGATAATGAAACGACTTCCCTTTCACAGCCTCATGGGGGGTGGGTGACCAGGCCCCTGAGTCGGACTGTGCTGGAAGACTGGGCTCTGTAGCCCCCGCTACATTGGGCCCAGACTGGACTACTCCCCCGCTCCCCTTCCTCTTCTGTGGTTGGGTTGAGCCCCAAGCCCCCTGTGGTGACTACCTCATCCCCTAGTACGACTCCATCTCTCATTGTGACTACTGCACCTTATGACCCCCCTCTCTCTCTAGGGGGTTCTCACCACCGTCCCCGCCATGGCCGCTCTCGCATGCTTCCTTCCCATACCAATTCGTACCATGCCTTGTTTGATCTTGCTACGTGGACTAAGTCCTTTGACCTCCATCATTTAGATTCTACTGCTGACAATTTCTCCCTCCATAGGCACCTTGTTGGTTCAGTAGATGCCTCTGTTACTTTTAACCCCACCCATCTCGGTACGCATGTTGTTGCTGCTTCTTCTCGGGATGCAGCTGTCCACTTGGTGACTTTGTCCTACATTGAGGTGACCCCCCTGTTCGGGTCTCCAAGAATGCTCAGTTAAGTGCCAGTGTTGGCACTGTTCTCCTCCCACACCATGTTGCAACCGGTATTAGGAACCTCAAGGACTGCCACGAGGATATTAAACATGTCCTCGAGACCCAAGACCATTCTGTTCTCCAGGTTTACACGTTCACGACCCCCTCGTGGCCGTCGCCGTCTGTCCCTTCGGCTTGTGAAAATTACCTTTGATGGTTGGACACTTCCGCCCTCTGTTATTCTTGCTGGTGCCAGATGCTCCATTCAGGAGTACATACCCTCTTCTCGGCTTTGTAATAAGTGCTGGAAGTTCGGACATGGTGCCCTCAAATGCTCCAGTATTCTCTCTCTCTCTCTGCCCTATGTGTGGGAACGAAGGTCACTTTAAGTCGGAGTGCACTTCTCCCCAGGCTCGCTGCCTCAATTGCGGTGATGCCCACCCTACCTTCTCTCGCGCGTGTATCCACTACAAACATGAGGCAGCTGTACTCAACTTGAAGCACTGGGAACGTTTGTCTTTTCCTGAGGCGAGGTGCCAAGTTCACCATCCCCCTCCTTCCCCTTTCGCTGGGGTTTCTTATGCTCACGTGTTGCACTCTTCCTCTCCTCGTCCTTCCCACCTTCCTCAGTCTCACAACAGTTTCCAGGCCTTAGACCCAGATACGCCCACTGCCTGCTCCCCCTGTTCCTTTGCATTCTGACCCGAAGGGTCCCCCCTCCTGGTTCTCTGTCTGGGGTTCCCCTTCTTTCTACCCAGTCTGTCATGTCTCCTGTGTCTTTCTTAACTCCCTTTGATCCTCCTTCCCAGCCTTCTCCTCCGTCTCTTAGCTCTCCATGCCGCCTGTCTGTGTGGGCTGATATCCTTCTCCTAGTGATCATCGTGTTGTTTGCTCTCGTTCTTCTTCTGTTGAGACGTTTGAGTCTGTTGCCCAGTACGTTGCTGCTGGAACACCTGTCTCTCTGAATCAGAAGCAAAAGCCTGGCTTATCTCCTTCCTCCTCCCCGACTGGTAAGAAAGCTTCACTTTCATCCTCGCCCCCCCTCTACCTCTGACTCTATCGCTCCACCTCTCCCATTTCGGTGGTCGAGCCCCCTGTTCCTGCTTTGGAGGTTTCTTTGGCCCCCGCTACCTTCTTGGTTGCTGCCCTTGCTGAGGTGTGCTTCCCGGTTTCTGCCCCTCCTGCTGTCCTTGACAGTCCCTCTCGGTTGCCTCCTCCTCTGGTCCCTGCTCATCTGCCTCTGGTCTGTCCTCCCACTCCCTTCCCTCCATCCTTACTCAGTTTACCCATGCTCCCTAACCCTGACTTCGCTGACCCTGATCCTGATCCTGCGCTTCTTTGACATGCTGTGTTCCTTTTTAACCTTTGTTTCTTCATTGTTCTCTGTTCCTGTCCTTTCTCTTTTTGTCGATGTCTATTTTTCAATGGAATATTCATGGATATTACGCCAATTTCCATAAACTCCAACTTTTGATTTCACAGTTTTCGCTCCTTTGTGTCCGTCTCCAGGAGCCGATGCTTGGTGCTCATCCTGGTCGCTTCCGTGATTATTCCTTTCTCTCTCCCTGACCCCCCCCCCTTCAGATTTTGCTGGGGCCAATAACTTTTATGCTTTTGATTCGTTCTGATGTTCCCTTCATCCCCTTACTTTTTCCATCACCTCCAATATTCTGTTGCCCGTGTCTTTGTGCGTAAAAGGTACACAGTTTGTTCCATTTATCTCCCCCCAAATGTGCCGCTTTCTCTTCCCGATCTTAAACACCTAGTGGACTCCTTGCCAGAGTCTGTGCTCCTGCTGGGTGATTTCAGTTGTCGACATACCCTCTGGGGTGATGTTCTGACAAGCACCCGGGGTCGCCTTCTCGAACCATTCATCCTCTCTTCTTCCCTGTCTCTAAGGAATTCTGATGAGCCCACTCATTTGGACTTTTGGACTGCACCCTTTTCTGTCCTGATTTTTTCTTTGCTCGTTGTCTCTTTACTTGAATTTTACATGGCAGGTTCTTGATGACTTCCATGGCAGTGACCATTTCCCCATCCTTGTTACCTTTTTTCTTTTCACCCTCCCCTCTCCTTCCCTAGGTGGCGGTTTGCCGAGGCTGACTGGCATGAATTTACCCTCTGTGCTACTCTCCAACCTCTCCATTTTGCTTCTCCCTCGCTCCCTCCTCCTTTTTCATGACACCGTCTTCAATGCTGCCCTCGACTCTATTCCTCGCTCTACCTCTCAGGAAACATGGAAGTGCGTTCCCTGGTGGAATGTGGACTGTGCTTGGGCTGTCTGCTATAAGCGTGCAGCCTGGATGAGACACCGTCGCCGGCAGATGGCTGATTTTTGTCTTTTGTTTCGGAAGGCGAGTTCAGTGGTCCGTAGGACCATCTGTACAGGTAAACGTGAGTGTTGGAGGTCTTATGTTTCCACCATTACATCCGAAAATACTCTGACGCAGATCTGGAAGGGTATCCGCAAGATAGTGGGTAAGTTTGCTTCTGATGTCTCGCCGGTCCTCCACCTCCGTGGTACTCTTGTGGTGGACCCGTTGCATGTTGCGACCGAACTGGGTTCCCACTTTTCGTCTGTTAGCTCTGGTTCTCATCTTCCTTAATCTTTCCTTCTTTGTAAGCCTGTTCTTGAATCTCGTCCTTTAGATTTCTGCACTCATCTCAGCCTTTCCTATAACGATCCCTTCTCTCTGAACTTAAGTCTGCCCGGTCCCTCTGTGGTTCTATAGCAGTGGGTTCCGATGGCATTCATTATGAGATGCTTCACCATCTCCATCTGTGCATGTCTCGGTATTTACTGAGTCTGTATAATCGGGTCTGAGAGTCGTCTTCAGTACCTGAGGACTGGCTCGATGCCGTTGTCCTCCCCGTCCTCCCTGTTATGTTTCCAGGGTCTCTCGGGACATTCCCTAAGGACTTCCACCCTATTGCCCTCATGAGTTGTCTGCAAACTCTTTTGAACGTATGGTTAATGTTTGTCTGATGTGGTTTTTAGAATACTCACCACCTCTCCCCTTCTTAATTTGGTTTTCACAAGTGCCGCAGCACAACAGATGTCCTGGTGAACTTGGAGGTCTATATTTGTATTGCTTTTGCTGCGAAGACCTCTGTTGTTGCCGTCTTCTTTGACCTGGAAAAGGCTTACGACACCACCTGGAGATATCATATTCTGTCACAACTTCATTCATCTTGCCTTCGTGGTAATCTCCCTCTCTTCCTCCAAAGCTTTATCTCTTGTTTCTTTTGAGTTAAGCTTAGTGCCACTCTCTCTGCCCCTTTTAGGCAATATGTGGGTGTATCCCAAGGTAGTGTTCTGAGTACTACTCTTTTTCTAGTTGCCCTCAATGGTCTTATTTCCTCCCTTCTGGCGTTTTCTTCGCTCTCTATGTCGACGATCTTACCCTTTCCTGTCGGGATAATGATTCGCCTCTCCTTCAACGGTGGCTTCAACTTGCGATTGATGCCATGTCATCTTGGGCCACTTTTCATGGCTTCAAGTTCTCTATGTCTAAGACTTGTGCTATGACTTTTGCTCAGAAGCATGTCGTTCTTTGTCCCTCTTTTGCTTTATGGTCATCCCTTTGTGTTCAGGGAGTCCACTAAGCTTTTGGGGTTAATCTTTGACACTCGTTTGTCTTGGTCGCCTCATATCTCTTACCTCCAAGTTGAATGCTCCAAGACCCTTACCATCCTTAAGGTTTTGTCCCATACTTCTTGGGGAGCTGATAGCCGCACACTCCTCTCTTTACATTCGTCTCTCGCCCTGTCTAAACTCGATTATGGTTGCCCTGCTTACTCGTCTCCTACTCTTCGTCGTCGTGATGCTTTGCACTGTACTGGGTTGCGCCTCAGCTCTGGTGCCTTTCGTTCGACTCCCACCCTCAGCTTGTATGTTGATACTGCCTTCCTATCTTTCCAGGATCACCGTGATCGCCACTGTCTTTGATATCTTGCGCGGTCTTTGCAACATCCTTCCTCTCGCCTGTTGTCATGCTTTGACTTTTACCCCTCCTGTAGTTCCTGTTCTTCATCACCACCTCCCTCTTTTTCGTCTTGTCTGTATTTAGATGTCACGTGGTGGATTCTTCGTGACCTCCATAACAGTGACCATTTCCCAATCCATGTCACCATTTTCTCTTTTCACCTTTCTCTCTCCTTCCCTAGGTGGCAGTTTGGCAAGGCTGACTGGAATCTATTCACTCTACATGCTACTCTTTCTGACCTCTCTGTTACGGCCCTCTCGGGACGCAACGGGGTCCTTACTCTGATGTTGTTAGAGGAAGATATATGTATCCGTTCCCGAGCCAGTAGTGGCTATCAAGGGATGAGATCCGTGACGCAAGTAACTTAAAGGGAGTAGGGAAAGAAAGCTAAGAACTTAATATTATATAATGTCCGTCACCAATAAATAATATATAAAACGGTTACACAAGGGGGGGGGGGTATTAACACTATACAAGGGGATTAATCCATAATCGTGGTCTTCTGCTGAAGACGCTGGTGCCACACCACTTGGTGCTGAGTCCTTGGTGCTTTCTTCGTGGCCTCACGACGTGTCCTCTGAGAATGCCGAGCCTACCCGGGCCACAGGTCAGCCAAAACGCAGGTCCACTGGGGGCACCGTCGTGGAGGCCGTCAACCACACGTCCAGCTGGTCTGCTGGCAGGTACTGAGCCACCAAGGCTGGTACGGCCACTCCACGAACGATATAAGGGGTACGCCCTAGACAGGAGTCTCGTGTGATATCACAAATCACCCTCCTGTCCTCAATACCCCAGTGGATGATCGTTTCCAACAGTCGGTCCCGGGTAAATCCTTTCACTGCCACTCCACTGGCAGGCTAACACATCACAGTGTTCTTCCGGGGGGGCGACGTCACAACAGCTGCAGCAAGGTTCAAGGTATGGAGACTGGCTGCCTCGGGTAGACTGACTCCACTTCCATCACAGTGGTCCCAGGTCGGCTCTGTAAGCAGACACGTCATCAATAACCGGGACACTAATACTTACGGGCTCGGGCACAAACACCTGACGTATCCAGTCCATAGATGGCGCTGTCGTCGGAGCACCACCTAACCAGAGGTCAGGAGCGGCTGTGTTGTGAGCTGCACAGGACTGGAAACTGGCCCTTGTGGCCGATATTCGCCGTCCTCATCCGGTGTCGTCGTTCGTTTGGCGGGGGTTTCGGGAGCTGACCCACAGATGGCGTAGTCGTTACTACTCCGTGCTCGGATGCTGGATCCGGGTTCGTAACACCTCCCCACCAAAAAGAATTTGGTTTGGGGTTCTATAAAAAGAAACACAAACCAAATTAGTATGGCGACACTGCTCCAAATGGACTCACATGCATTATGAACTGGAGTGATGAGGCTGTCTCGCCCACAGAACTGTCCTTCTGGGCAATTCTGGCACAACGGGAACTTGAAGATTGAAGGCGATGTCCTGCCTGGCGTAACTTTCCACGTCTCCACTGCGATGTCAAGCAGGGGCGTCATCTCACATGTCTCAAGGAAGGATCGGTGTAGACACGATCTGGGGCGTCTCGACACTTCTCTGCGTCGAGGCACCGATGACGGCTGATCACAGACGGCATTTCTGGTACCGGTCCGATGGTCCTTCAGGGATACAGGAACCTGGAATACAGGGGTCTGATAATTCAGAGTGATAGCAACAGTGGGTAAGTCAATACTTACTGCATACACCTCTACAAGGCTTACACCTAGTTTCAACAGGGCTGCTTGCACACCGAAGATGGCATTCGCTCTGCCCACGTCAGGTCGACCAACGTTCCGTATAACGCTGTATTGAGGCTCAGCAGTCACGCGGGGGGTGTCAACCTGTCGGAAACAGTCACTCACATTATCATCTCTCGTACCTCCTACCATCACCTTCCAGGTCCCTTCTTCGACTGCAACACTCATAGTGCACGTCTCCAATCCCTGGGAACTCTTCCCGATGTTCAAGGGAGCCATCATCCTACGGGTCGTCCACTGATCCTTACTGAGAACACAAACGAGAATAAAACAAAATACTGCTAGGAAACATTTGGTCATCTGAGGGATAAGCTTCCTGAACTTGTCATGTCCATAGCCGGCAACATCCACAAGCCTGGCTTGGACCGAAGAGGGCACTAGACCTTTTGAACACACCTCACATACCTCTGACGTCTGGGGAATCTCTGGCTGGTTCACTACATGCTGTAACTTGCCATACCGCAAGCACACCTCAGCCTTCGCTCCAGACTCGTTGGTATCCGTGGGTGTCTGCACACAAGGCCTCTCTTCTAGCTCAGGTACTTCTGCCATCGTAACCTCATGTTCCTTGTCGAGAGAAGAATCAGGAGACACTGCTAGATAACTGTCGATCTGCGGGGGAGAGGACAAATTAGACATGTTCAAATCCGGGTCTGTCTTTACCTGGACATTACCATTGCCTGTTACCTCAGACCGTGCTGTTCCGGTAGACTCGTCCGCAACCTTGGGATGATTGGTGCTCCAATCGGTCACCAAGTCGTTGGCTAGTACCACGTCAATCCCAGCCACAGGGAGGGTATCGACTACTGCCAACGCACATGTGCCGCTGAAATAAGGCGAGTCGAGATGTACTGGCACTAAGGGGGCGATGTACTGCGTCCTTGGAAACCCAACCAGGACAACCTCTTGTCTCCCGTCCACACTTACTCCCTCGGGTACCGAGCTTTTCACGATCAGGGACTGGGCTGCTCCACTATCTCTGAGCACTACTACAGATCTACCAGTATGATCACTCGTTACATACCCGGTTGAAGTGTGAGGGGCCAACAAACTTGATCCTTCCTGCGTCGTCGTAGACTGGTTTCCTGCTGGTGGTGTAACACAGCTCATCATCATCACCTCCCTACGTGCGCTGCCACCTCTTCTGCCTCGGCACCTAGCAGCTATATGCCCTTTCTGCCCACAAGTCCAGCACACCATATTCCTCCTCGGGCTCCGGTGTTTCGGACTGCTAGGACTTGTTCTTTGGGGGCTACTTGGGGGCGTCTTCTTAGCACTTTGTGGGACGGGTCTTTCTTCTTCATCATGAGGTCTGTCGAACCGGCGCTGGTAGTTCCTTGGGACGTACTTAGCAGACGGCCTATGAGTCAGGATGTACTCTTCAGCCATGGTGGCTGCTGCACTCAAGGTCTCTACCTGCTGTTCCTCTAAGTACGTCTTCAGGTCTACAGACAAACAATCCTTGAAGTCCTCGAGCAGAATCAGCTGCTCGAGGTCTTCCTTGGTCTCCACCTTCCGAGAGGCACACCATTCTTGAAAAAGTCGCTCCTTGATGGTGGCGAATTCGGTGAAAGTGTGCTCTGAGGTCTTCTTCAGGTTTCTGAACTTTTGCCTATATGCCTCAGGTACCAATTGGTACGCCATGAGCACCACTTTCTTCACCATATCGTAATCGCCGGAGTCGTCAAGGGATAACGTAGAGTAGGCGATTTGGGCCTTCCCAGTCAAGACTGACTGTATCATGATGGCCCAATTCTCCCTTGGCCACTCCAAAGAGGCAGCGACTTTCTCGAAGGCTGCGAAGAACTTCGAAACTTCTCTCTCGTTGAATTTGGGGACCATTTTGATATTCCTTACCGGATCGAAACCGCTTACTCCAGTTTGTCTCTGTCCAGCGCCTAATCGTAATACTTCTAGTTCATGTTGTCTCTGTCTTTCTTTTTCTTCTCTTTCTCGTTCTTCTCTCTCTCTTTTCTCTTTTCTTTCTCGTTCTTCTCTTCTTCTCTTTCTAATTCTAAACGCCTCATCGCCAATTCATTTTCTTTCATCTCCATTTCTTTATCTTGTCTCTCTCGTTCCATTTCTAATTTCTTCCATTCTATTTCACGATTGATCTCTAGGGCACGCATTTTGACTGTTAGGAAGCTGATATTAAGCTCACCTGCATCACTGTCAACGTCGCTGCCCTTATCTTCCTTTTCCGTGGAAGCTATTTCCTCACCTTCCTTTGTACTAGGAGTCTCGCCTTCCTGTTTCTCTTCTGCCTTCAGGTGCCGGTGAACCTTGGACAAGATCTCCACACGGGAATCACTGGCACGGATCTTGATCTCCAGGTAGGCGCTCACTAGTACAAGTTCCGGTTTGCTCAGATACTTTAATCTGGCAAGACAGTCCACTCTGTTCAGAAAAGCCTGAACATCGTCCAGATCATCGATGGTAGCTTTTTCTGCCATTGTCACAGATGGAACACTCAACTAGCACTTAACACACTGCTTACACGCTAGCACTTAACACACCGAGCACTGTTCTACGCCAATATTGCACTTTATCGCACCAAACACTGCACTTGCCAATATTGCACGTAATCACTTCGGGCACCGCACTACCCAATATTGCACTGAATCCAAGCGAACACTTCGCTCTACAATATTGCACTGAATCACTGAGCACCGCACTAGTCAATATTGCACTTAATCGCTTAATCACAACGAGCACCGCACTGCACAATATCGCACTTAGTCACTCTGAGCACCGCACAGGACGTATAACGTCACAATCGTCACACACAGGGGATATTATTTACAGGGATTACGCCACTTCACCACCCCTGTCAAACATACTTAACAAGGGGACGGATCCCGCTGGGGATGCCAATTATGTTACGGCCCTCTCGGGACGCAACGGGGTCCTTACTCTGATGTTGTTAGAGGAAGATATATGTATCCGTTCCCGAGCCAGTAGTGGCTATCAAGGGATGAGATCCGTGACGCAAGTAACTTAAAGGGAGTAGGGAAAGAAAGCTAAGAACTTAATATTATATAATGTCCGTCACCAATAAATAATATATAAAACGGTTACACAAGGGGGGGGGGTATTAACACTATACAAGGGGATTAATCCATAATCGTGGTCTTCTGCTGAAGACGCTGGTGCCACACCACTTGGTGCTGAGTCCTTGGTGCTTTCTTCGTGGCCTCACGACGTGTCCTCTGAGAATGCCGAGCCTACCCGGGCCACAGGTCAGCCAAAACGCAGGTCCACTGGGGGCACCGTCGTGGAGGCCGTCAACCACACGTCCAGCTGGTCTGCTGGCAGGTACTGAGCCACCAAGGCTGGTACGGCCACTCCACGAACGATATAAGGGGTACGCCCTAGACAGGAGTCTCGTGTGATATCACAAATCACCCTCCTGTCCTCAATACCCCAGTGGATGATCGTCTCCAACAGTCGGTCCTGGGTAAATCCTTTCACTGCCACTCCACTGGCAGGCTAACACACCACAGTGTTCTTCCGGGGGGGCGACGTCACAACAGCTGCAGCAAGGTTCAAGGTATGGAGACTGGCTGCCTCGGGTATACTGACTCCACTTCCATCACAGTGGTCCCAGGTCGGCTCTGTAAGCAGACACGTCATCAATAACCGGGACACTAATACTTACGGGCTCGGGCACAAACACCTGACGTATCCAGTCCATAGATGGCGCTGTCGTCGGAGCACCACCTCACCAGAGGTCAGGAGCGGCTGTGTTGTGAGCTGCACAGGACTGGAAACTGGCCCTTGTGGCCGATATTCGCCGTCCTCATCCGGTGTCGTCGTTCGTTTGGCGGGGGTTTCGGGAGCTGACCCACAGATGGCGTAGTCGTTACTACTCGTGCTCGGATGCTGGATCCGGGTTCGTAACATTTCATCAGAGTCCTGTAATCTGTGAAAATTTGACAGAGTCCATTTTATACCCAATTTTCGTCAGAGTCCAGTTTATGCTCAAATTCGCCAGAGTCTACTTTGAGAGCAAAATTCATCAGAGTCCAGTTCTTGATTGAAATTAATCAGAGTCCAATTGAAGACCCAAATTTGACAGAGACCACATTTTCGCTACTAGCAGTCCAATCCCCCTTAAATTTTAAACAGTCATATTTCAGTCGTAGTAAATAAGATCAAGTCAGTTACTGAGCTCCAGCTCTCGTCCCCCACCCTACTCCACCCTCAAGTCTTTGTTAATATCCTATCAATTCCCTGAAATTTTACCCCTCTGTATTTCAGACATAGTAAATATGATGTAAACAATTATAAAACTCTAGCTCTTGTCCTCTGTCCAAGTTCACTCCTGTAAATTCATTACTATCAGTCCAAATCCCCCTGAGATTTTAACACCCAACTACATTTTCAGACATATTAAATAAAAACCAGTTCAGTTATCAAGTTTCAACTCTTGTCCCCCAGCTTAGCTCATTTTGTACAAGTTCTTTATTATCCAACTAAATCACCTGAGATTTAAGATCGCCTTATTTCTAACGTAGTAAAATTAATCAGGGCATTAGCCAAGCTCCATTTCCTCTGTCTTAGATCATCGAACATAAATATATCCGATCAAGTCCCTCTCCAGCCTATCTGTTTATCTGAGTAATTACCTTACCCTTCTCATCCCCAACGTATCTAAACCTTCAATAATCATACTGTATTTGCATATTTTCTCTATATTCAGCTGTGTTCTTCACATTTTGTCCATGTTTTCTGTGTTCATTCCATGTTCTACAAATGTTCACAGCATGCTCAGTTCAAATTTTTTGTACCATTTTCCCCGTATGTTCACTATGTTCTTTGTCATGTTTTCATGTACATCATATGTTCTCTGTATAACTTTTATACTCAATATTCACGTTCTCAATGTTCTTAGCTTGTTCTTCACATGTTCAGTGTTCATTCTTTGTATTTCCTATGTACCTTATCATGTCTTCATATTCTCTATAAGTTCATATTCCCTGCATGTTCTCTATTCATCAACTTTTTCTTACATGTTTTCTGTGTTCACCATATGTTCACTGTGTTCATTCCCCTACTTAACCTTAATTTTTTTTTATGTTCTTTGTTTCTTTAAAACCAATTTGTTTCTTCCATTCACTAACTAGTTCTTTGTCAAATAATATTATACTGCAATACAGTTCCCTCAACAATTTTAGTCACCCAGTTTTTATTTGCAAAACTATGACAAAGTAATTCTCGTAGTCAACTTATTAGTTCTACCAACCCCGTTCTTAAACAAATCTACACTTTATTCAGTTCCAAATTTACAAAGACAAACCTTTCTTGTAACTTCTTAACTAAAAATCTTTCGCCAAACAACTAAAACATAGTCACTTTCATCATTTCTCAACTAAACTTTTTATCCAATCAACTAAAACATAGTCACTTTCGTCATTTCTCAACTAAACTTATTATCCAATCAACCAAAAATAGTCAGGATTAATCTCATTCAACACCGTTCTTAACTAAAAACAACCTTTCTCTTAGCTAAAAATAGTCAGGATTAATCTCATTCAACACCGTTCTTAACTAAAACAACCTTTCTCTTAGCTAAAAATTGTCAAAGGAATCTTTCCAATACTGTTCATAACTAACTTTATCCATCGTCAAGTAATTGAAAATAGTCTCGTTCATCATTTCGTAACAGCCATTATGTTTTCGTCAAGTAAGAAAATATAGTCAAAGATATCTATCATCGTCGTTCTTAACTGACATTTATACTTTGTGGAGCACTAAAATAGTCACTGTCGTCATATTTTTTTCTTGTCTTTCCTCAACTAAAATAGTCAAATGTAACTTTTTCAACACTTTCATAAAAATAATATGTCGTTAAGTAAGAAAATAGTCAAATGTGCTCTCCGTAACACCAAAGTTACTCTTCGAGATAACAAAAGACACTCTCAAACACTCAAAAATTTACTCGCATCCTCAAAGTTATTCTCAGAGTCATCAAAAAGTTAATCTCAGTCATCAAAATGCTATTCTCTAAGTAACCTTTCGTTCATCAGAGAATCTTTCTAAGACATCTTCGTTCATTAAAGTTAATCTCAGAGGCATAAAAGTTATTCTCAGAGCTATCAAAATTATTCTCGATGTCATCAAAAGTATTTTTCTCGTTCATCAAAGTTAATCTCTGAGTTAACAAAGGTAATCTCTAACTCACTTTCGTTCAACATATCAATTCTCTAAGTCCTCAAAGTTATTCTCTAAGACAACAAAGTTATTCTCTAAGACAACAAAGTCTTTCTCAGAGCTATCAAACTTGTTCTCAAAGTCATCAAAGGTATTCTAAGAGCTATCAAACTTGTTCTCAAAGTCATCAAAGTTATTCACAGAGTCATCAAAGTTATTCTCTAACTCACTTTTGTTCATTAAAGTTAATTTCTATGTTATAAAAGTTATTCTCAGAGACATCTAAAGTTAATCTTGCTCATCAAAGTTGTTCTCTAAGACATAAAAGTTATTCTCAGAGTCATCTTAAGTTGTTCTCTAAGACATCAATGTTGCTCTCTAAGACATCAAAGATGTTCTCTAAATCATAAAAGTTAATCTTTAAGTTACCTTCGTTCATTAGAGAAACTTTCTAATCCGTATTCGTTGACCAAAGTTATTCTCAGAGTCATCAAAGTGATCTCTAATTCACCTTCGTTCTCCAAAAGTTGCTCTCTAAGACACCTTCGTTCATCAAAGAAACTCTCCTTCTTCCATCATGTTATTCTTTAAGACATCTTCAGTCATAAAATTTCTCTTCAAAATGTAACTAGTTCAGCTTTTCATACCAAACCTGCTCTTCTGTTAAAATATATTTTCTTAGTCGCTTCACCCTAAAACTGTTTTCTGAACTACACTGTTCAAACCTACGTAACCTATCCTCTCCACCCAATGTTACTTAGTTAACGTAATGTTTCTAAACCTAACTTTACCTATCCTAACTTAACTTACCTTACCTTTACCTATCTTACCTAACTTAACCTGCATAACCTAACTTTACCTCTCCTAACATAACTTACCTTACCTTACCTAACTTACCTAACTTTACCTATCTTACCTAACTTAACCCGCATAACCTAACCTAACCTAACCTAACCTAACCTAACCTAACCTAACCTAACTTAACCTGCATAACCTAACCTGCTTAACTTAACTTACCTTACCTATCTTACCTACATTACCTAACTTAACCTGCTTAACCAAACTTTACCTATCCTAACTTAACTTACCTTACCTATCTTACCTAACTTACCTAACTTTACCTATATTACCTAACTTAGCCTGCATAACCTAACTTTACCTATCCTAACATAACTTACCTTACCTTACCTTACCTTACCTATCTTACCTATCCTAACATAACTTACCTTACCTTACCTATCATACCTATTTTACCTAACCTTACCTAACTTATCCTGCTTAACCTAACTTACCTACATTTACCTAACTTATCCTGCTTAACCTAACTTACATAACTTAACATAACCTAACCTGCATAACCTAACTTTACCTATCCTAACTTAACTTACCTTACCTTACCTAACTTACCTAACTTACCTAACTTAACCTGCATAACCTAACCTGCTTAACTTAACTTACCTTACCTTACCTAACTTACCTACCCTACCTAATTTAACCTGCTTAACCTAACTTACCTTACCTAACTTAACCTGCTTAACCTAACTTACCTACATTACCTTACATTACCTAACTTAACCTGCTTAACCTAACTTACATAACTTATCTTACCTATCCTAACCTAACCTAACTTGCTTTACCTAACTTAATCTTACATTCCCAAACGGATGTATCCTAACTTATCTAGCCCAACCAGACATGATCTAACTTACATAATTATTCCTGCTTGTCTTTTGTGTTTCGTCAATCATTGTCTCATATTAATTTACTCATTTCAAGGGTTAATTTCTCAAATGGACATTTGCATTTCAAGTGTTATTTGTTTAAGATTGGGTGTCTAACCATTTCAAAGGATTTTTGTTATATATTGGAATTTACTCGTTTCAAGGGCTAATTTCTCAAATGGTCATTTTTGCAGATAAAGAGTTATTTGTTAAAGTTCATCAAGTTGCTCATAAGTTGTATTTATTATGTTTGTTATCATTTATTCTTATTCCCCAACCCCTTAACCTAACCTCTTGTAATCTTAGTGTATTTAGTAGGTTCTATCATATGTTCTTTAAGTTAGGTAAGTTAGGTAAGGTAAGGTAAGTTAAGTTAGGATAGGTAAAGTTAGGTTATGCAGGTTAGGTTAGGTTAAGTTATGTAAGTTGGGTTAAGCAGGATAAGTTAGGTAAATGTAGGTAAGTTAGGTTAAGCAGGATAAGTTAGGTAAGGTTAGGTATGATAGGTAAGGTAAGGTAAGTTATGTTAGGATAGGTAAGATAGGTAAGGTAAGGTAAGTTATGTTAGGATAGGTAAAGTTAGGTTATGCAGGTTAAGTTAGGTAAGATAGGTAAAGTTAGGTAAGTTAGGTAAGATAGGTAAGGTAAGTTAAGTTAGGATAGGTAAAGTTAGGTTAAGCAGGTTAAGTTGGGTAATGTAGGTAAGATAGGTAAGGTAAGTTAAGTTAAGCAGGTTAGGTTATGCAGGTTAAGTTAGGTTAGGTTAGGTTAGGTTAGGTTAGGTTATGCGGGTTAAGTTAGGTAAGATAGGTAAAGTTAGGTAAGTTAGGTAAGATAGGTAAAGTTAGGTAAGTTAGGTAAGGTAAGGTAAGTTATGTTAGGAGAGGTAAAGTTAGGTTATGCAGGTTAAGTTAGGTAAGATAGGTAAAGGTAAGGTAAGTTAAGTTAGGATAGGTAAAGTTAGGTTTAGGAACATTACGTTAACTAAGTAACATTGGGTGGAGAGGATAGGTTACGTAGGTTTGAACAGTGTAGTTCAGAAAACAGTTTTAGGGTGAAGCGACTAAGAAAATATATTTTAACAGAAGAGCAGGTTTGGTATGAAAAGCTGAACTAGTTACATTTTGGAGAGAAATTTTATGACTGAAGATGTCTTAAAGAATAACATGATGGAAGAAGGAGAGTTTCTTTGATGAACGAAGGTGTCTTAGAGAGCAACTTTTGGAGAACGAAGGTGAATTAGAGATCACTTTGATGACTCTGAGAATAACTTTGGTCAACGAATACGGATTGGAAAGTTTCTCTAATGAACGAAGGTAACTTAAAGATTAACTTTTATGATTTAGAGAACATCTTTGATGTCTTAGAGAGCAACATTGATGTCTTAGAGAACAACTTATGATGACTCTGAGAATAACTTTTATGTCTTAGAGAACAACTTTGATGAGCAAGATTAACTTTAGATGTCTCTGAGAATAACTTTTATAACATAGAAATTAACTTTAATGAACAAAAGTGAGTTAGAGAATAACTTTGATGACTCTGTGAATAACTTTGATGACTTTGAGAACAAGTTTGATTGCTCTTAGAATAACTTTGATGACTTTGAGAACAAGTTTGATAGCTCTGAGAAAGACTTTGTTGTCTTAGAGAATAACTTTGTTGTCTTAGAGAATAACTTTGAGGACTTAGAGAATTGATATGTTGAACGAAAGTGAGTTAGAGATTACCTTTGTTAACTCAGAGATTAACTTTGATGAACGAGAAAAATACTTTTGATGACATCGAGAATAATTTTGATAGCTCTGAGAATAACTTTTATGCCTCTGAGATTAACTTTAATGAACGAAGATGTCTTAGAAAGATTCTCTGATGAACGAAAGGTTACTTAGAGAATAGCATTTTGATGACTGAGATTAACTTTTTGATGACTCTGAGAATAACTTTGAGGATGCGAGTAAATTTTTGAGTGTTTGAGAGTGTCTTTTGTTATCTCGAAGAGTAACTTTGGTGTTACGGAGAGCACATTTGACTATTTTCTTACTTAACGACATATTATTTTTATGAAAGTGTTGAAAAAGTTACATTTGACTATTTTAGTTGAGGAAAGACAAGAAAAAAATATGACGACAGTGACTATTTTAGTGCTCCACAAAGTATAAATGTCAGTTAAGAACGACGATGATAGACATCTTTGACTATATTTTCTTACTTGACGAAAACATAATGGCTGTTACGAAATGATGAACGAGACTATTTTCAATTACTTGACGATGGATAAAGTTAGTTATGAACAGTATTGGAAAGATTCCTTTGACAATTTTTAGTTAAGAGAAAGGTTGTTTTAGTTAAGAACGGTGTTGAATGAGATTAATCCTGACTATTTTTAGCTAAGAGAAAGGTTGTTTTTAGTTAAGAACGGTGTTGAATGAGATTAATCCTGACTATTTTTGGTTGATTGGATAATAAGTTTAGTTGAGAAATGACGAAAGTGACTATGTTTTAGTTGATTGGATAAAAAGTTTAGTTGAGAAATGATGAAAGTGACTATGTTTTAGTTGTTTGGCGAAAGATTTTTAGTTAAGAAGTTACAAGAAAGGTTTGTCTTTGTAAATTTGGAACTGAATAAGTGTAGATTTGTTTAAGAACGGGGTTGGTAGAACTAATAAGTTGACTACGAGAATTACTTTGTCATAGTTTTGCAAATAAAAACTGGGTGACTAAAATTGTTGAGGGAACTGTATTGCAGTATAATATTATTTGACAAAGAACTAGTTAGTGAATGGAAGAAACAAATTGGTTTTAAAGAAACAAAGAACATAAAAAAAAATTAAGGTTAAGTAGGGGAATGAACACAGTGAACATATGGTGAACACAGAAAACATGTAAGAAAAAGTTGATGAATAGAGAACATGCAGGGAATATGAACTTATAGAGAATATGAAGACATGATAAGGTACATAGGAAATACAAAGAATGAACACTGAACATGTGAAGAACAAGCTAAGAACATTGAGAACGTGAATATTGAGTATAAAAGTTATACAGAGAACATATGATGTACATGAAAACATGACAAAGAACATAGTGAACATACGGGGAAAATGGTACAAAAAATTTGAACTAAGCATGCTGTGAACATTTGTAGAACATGAAATGAACACAGAAAACATGGACAAAATGTGAAGAACACAGCTGAATATAGAGAAAATATGCAAATACAGTATGATTATTGAAGGTTTAGATACGTTGGGGATGAGAAGGGTAAGGTAATTACTCTGATAAACAGATAGGCTGGAGAGGGACTTGATCGGATATATTTATGTTCGATGATCTAAGACAGAGGAAATGGAGCTTGGCTAATGCCCTGATTAATTTTACTACGTTAGAAATAAGGCGATCTTAAATCTCAGGTGATTTAGTTGGATAATAAAGAACTTGTACAAAATGAGCTAAGCTGGGGGACAAGAGTTGAAACTTGATAACTGAACTGGTTTTTATTTACTATGTCTGAAAATGTAGTTGGGTGTTTAAATCTCAGGGGGATTTGGACTGATAGTAATGAATTTACAGGAGTGAACTTGGACAGAGGACAAGAGCTAGAGTTTTATAATTGTTTACATCATATTTACTATGTCTGAAATACAGAGGGGTAAAATTTCAGGGAATTGATAGGATATTAACAAAGACTTGAGGGTGGAGTAGGGTGGGGGACGAGAGCTGGAGCTCAGTAACTGACTTGATCTTATTTACTACGACTGAAATATGACTGTTTAAAATTTAAGGGGGATTGGACTGCTAGTAGCGAAAATGTGGTCTCTTGTCAAATTTGGGTCTTCAATTGGACTCTGATTAATTTCGATCAAGAACTGGACTCTGATGAATTTTGCTCTCAAAGTAGACTCTGGCGAATTTGAGCATAAACTGGACTCTGACGAAAATTGGGTATAAAATGGACTCTGTCAAATTTTCACAGATTACAGGACTCTGATGAAATTTGAGCTTAAAACTGTCTCTGACTAATTTTGCTCTCAAAGTAGACTCTGGCGAATTTCTGTTGATAATTGGACTCTGATGAAATATGAGCTTAAAACTGTCTCTGACTAATTTTGCTCTCAAAGTAGACTCTGGCGAATTTCTGTTGATAATTGGACTCTGATGAAATATGAGCTTAAAACTGTCACCAACTAATTTTGCTCTCAAAGTAGACTCTTGCGATTTTCTGTTGATAATTGGACTCTGATGAAATATGAGCTAAAAACTGTCTCTGACTAATTTTGCTCACAAAGTGGACTCTGTTCATTTTTAGGTATAAAATGGTCTCTGACGAAATTCTGTCTATAACTGGGCTCTGTTCAATTTTGGTCTTTACAGGTGAAATAGCCGTAAATGGATATAAAACTAAATGTTATGGCTAAGTTGTCTGTTTTCCTTAACAAAACATCTAAGACAATATTCTCTGAAAATGGTCCTTTTACAAATTCGGTCATAAACATATAAATAAACTTCTATGATTATTTGAAACTATGAAAATAGCTGTAAGGAAATAGGAGGAGAGAGAGAGAGAGAGGGACGGTCCAGATATTATTATGGAGAAGATAAGATAAGATTACCGAGGTGACCTGACGGCCGTGTCTGGCTGGCTGGCTGGCTGGCTGGCTGGCTGGCTGGCTGGCTGGCATAAAGTAAATAAAGGAGACGCGAGAGATTGTGAGGTAAGGGGGGGAGGGAGGGGGTGTGAGGTACGAGCGGGAGAGGCAGTGAAATGATTCAGATATATAGCAATATACTAGTTTCTAAGTAAGAAACAAATAAGAACTTTTAACAAAACTCGTATGACATTATTTCATGATAAGAACTTTAACAAACTTCTAAGTCTCGGAAATTATTTTTATCATAAGAACTTTAACAAACTCGTATGACATTATTTTCATTATAAGAACTTTAACAACTTCTAAAATCTGTGACTCCCCAAATTCACCTGAAAAACCTGACATGCTACAGGGGATATTTTGAATTTCTCCCATAAGAACTTTAACAAACTCGTATGAACTTATTTTCATCATAAGAAACCTTAACAAACTTCTAAAATCTCAGAAATTACTCGCTCATAAGAAATCCTTAATCCCAAATCTGTGACTCCCCAAATTCACCTGAAAACCCTGACATGCTACACATGATATTGGACCTCGAACAAAAGTTACCTGTGGGACGTATGTCCCACAGGTGATCTCTGACCTGAAAAAAAATATCACCTGTGGCATGTCATCCCTACTACTTACACCTGTACCACCGTGCTGTGTCACACACCAGTCACCACATGTGGCTGGCGTGACTGTACACCTGTACCACCGTGCTGTGTCACACACCTGTCACCACATGTGGCTGGCGTGACTGTACACCTGTACCACCGTGCTGTGTCACACACCTGTCACCACATGTGGCTGGCGTGACTGTACACCTGTACCACCGTGCTGTGTCACACACCTGTCACCACATGTGGCTGGCGTGACTGTACACCTGTACCACCGTGCTGTGTCACACACCTGTCACCACATGTGGCTGGCGTGACTGTACACCTGTACCACCGTGCTGTGTCACACACCTGTCACCACATGTGGCTGGCGTGACTGTACACCTGTACCACCGTGCTGTGTCACACACCGTCACCACATGTGGCTGGCGTGACTGTACACCTGTACCACCGTGCTGTGTCACACACCTGTCACCACATGTGGCTGGCGTGACTGTACACCTGTACCACCGTGCTGTGTCACACACCTGTCACCACATGTGGCTGGCGTGACTGTACACCTGTACCACCGTGCTGTGTCACACACCTGTCACCACATGTGGCTGGCGTGACTGTACACCTGTACCACCGTGCTGTGTCACACACCTGTCACCACATGTGGCTGGCGTGACTGTACACCTGTACCACCGTGCTGTGTCACACACCTGTCACCACATGTGGCTGGCGTGACTGTACACCTGTACCACCGTGCTGTGTCACACACCTGTCACCACATGTGGCTGGCGTGACTGTACACCTGTACCACCGTGCTGTGTCACACACCTGTCACCACATGTGGCTGGCGTGACTGTACACCTGTACCACCGTGCTGTGTCACACACCTGTCACCACATGTGGCTGGCGTGACTGTACACCTGTACCACCGTGCTGTGTCACACACCTGTCACCACATGTGGCTGGCGTGACTGTACACCTGTACCACCGTGCTGTGTCACACACCTGTCACCACATGTGGCTGGCGTGACTGTACACCTGTACTACGCCTGTTTGCATGGCCAGCCACGTGCTTTGTGTATCGGCATGAATGTGTCATCTACTTGCCACGCCTTAGTGATGTTGCAGTTGTGTCATACCAGTTGCCAAGGATCATCAGGGCTGTCAATGCTGTATGAGTATTGAGAGAGTGAGAGCATATCAGGCCAGCCTGCTGTATGTACAATCTCTATACTTATAATTAATATTCTTTCATTGTGCTAACCCTGTGATCAGCAACCCGATTGATAAATATGTCATCAAACACCTGCAACACGTGTGAAGTAAAGTGGAGGGTGTGAGTGTGGTAATGTTAGGTCACCGTGCTGCACATACCTCTCACCTCTATATTGGTTACATACACACTCTCAACTTTGTTACTGAATTATCATTGTTGTGTTGACGTCTCAGCGTCGTGTGATATTTAATTATTGCATTATTGTCTCAGTGATGTGTTTAGTTCATTTGTGAATAATGCCTCAAAAATGTTATTATTTAATTCATTATTATTGTCTCAGTGATGTGAGTTTAATTCACTTATGATTGTATTAATCATGTGTGTTTAATTAATTTATGATTTGTGTCATAGTGACGTGTTCTTAACTCATTTATAATTATCATCTCGGTGACGTACGTTTAATTAGTTTATGTTTAATGTCTCAGTGACGGGTAACTGACTCATTTATAATTTAAAACTCAATGATTTATGCTGTGTACATTTTGGCGCAATGATTTGTAATTGTGCATTTCATGTGTATTGATGTGCACTGCCCCGAGTGTCCCGTGTGGACCGGAAATCAACATCCCTTTACTGCAAGTAACATATGCCGAACGTGTCAGAGTGTTCCATAGTGTTCGGCTTAGTTCACATTGACCCAAGCAAGTGGGTAGAGACCGAGTATCTCCTCATACCAGAGTGATGGGAACGATTCCTGCTGTGTACGGGTTGAGTAGATTTATCGTTACACTCTTGATTAACGCAAGGGCAAGCTCATTGTGTATTGGTAAGCAAGTTTATTTAATATATATTAGTACCAGAGTCTTTTCGTCAGCATTTCCCTAAGTTCTGCCCCCACCATCCTATTTATTCTGTCATTATTGTCACTTTGCTGATTATTTGGTACCGGCTCTGGGTATCGAGACCTTACAGTCTACTAACACTAACATACTCAATGATTATAGGGGACCAAAGCAGTCATTTGGTACGGGCTCTGGGTATCGAGACCCTACACCCTACTAACACTAACATACTCAATGTTTATAGGGGACCACAGCAGTCATTTGGTACGGGCTCTGGGTATCGAGACCTTACAGTCTACTAACACTAACATACTCAATGATTATAGGGGACCACAGCAGTCATTTGGTACCGGCTCTGGGTATCGAGACCCTACAGCCTACTAACACTAACATACTCAATGATTATAGGGGACCACAGCGGTCATTTGGTACCGGCTCTGGGTATCGAGACCCCTACACCCTACTAACACTAACATACTCAATGTTTATAGGGGACCACAGCAGTCATTTGGTACCGGCTCTGGATATCGAGACCCCTACACCCTACTAACACTAACATACTCAATGTTTATAGGGGACCACAGCAGTCATTTGGTACCGGCTCTGGGTATCGAGACCCTACAGCCTACTAACACTCACATACTCAATGTTTATAGGGGACCACAGCAGTCATTTCTCTAGAAGATGGTTCACACATTTGAGCAAGGCTGACGACCCAGTGACGGGAGATATGTTCGTCTGGAGACTGGTGTGGTGAGATACTCCTCTCCATTTGAGGTACAGCGTATCTGCGCATCTGCTCTCTCTTATAATTTGTGTAAATTGATGGTGTTGCATGCGTCTTTGCCGAATTTTACCCTCACTCCAATTAGGGCAATATAACCGGAGAGAGATACCTAGACAGACTGCATTCTCCTTCATTGCAAGAAAGCTTTTGACGCTATTCATAACATGTACTCTAGGGGAACTCTTATGTAAACTAGGAAAACAGACTGGTGTATCAACAAGATTACTAAAGTGGGTGATAGAGGGCCTTTGGAGGAGGCAAAGAGTCATAGTAAGAGGAGAGCTTTCAAACTGGAGAATGGTAGTGAGTTGAGTACCTCAAGTGTCAGTAATAGGGGCTTATCCTGTTCCTAATATATGAATGCAATCTAGCAGCGGAGCAAGCTCATTCTTGTCAATGTCTGTTGATGATGAATTGCTAAGTAGACTAATCACAAATGAGGAGGACTGCAATACCTTACAAGATGAACTGGAAAATATCCATAGATAGTCAGAGAAAGTGCTACTAGACGTTAACCCTGACAAATGCAAGGTTATGTGGACTAGAATCAGAGGAAAGAAATCTCAAATGCAGCTCAATATGAAGGGAAGGCAACTTTAAATTTCTGTAAAAGAGAAAACCTTAGGCGTGGACATAACTGGGAAGCTATACTAGAGGCACACACCAGCAGAATAACTAGGGTAGCATTTGCGTTACTAGTAAACGTTTCATTATCATTCAGGAACATAGACAAAGATCTCTTCCGAACGCTGTAGAACTTTGAGACTCATTATTGAGTATGATGGAATGGCTTTAACCCCTACTTAAAGGAAAAAAAACTTTAAAAGGTGCAAACATATGCAACAAGTCTCGCTCCTGATAATGAACAAATGCACAAGGGCCATGATGAGGGTTCGAACTTACGTCCTGGATGCGCCTTAGTCGAGTGCGCCACGACAATGCACGACAGTCGATTGCGCCTCGCTCCTGAGCTCAGGGGATAGAGCTATGAAGAAACTCTGAGAGAACTGAACATCACAACACTGGAGGAAGGAAGGAATAGGGGCTACGCGATAGCGACGTGCAAGATACTAAGGGGATTTACAAAGTAGATATAGAAGAATGTTAAAATTAATTAACAGTCGAACGAGAGGACATGATTAGAAACTGAAAAGACAGATGAGTCAAAGGGATGTCAAGAAATATCTTTTTAAGTCTCAGAGTAGTAAGTTTAATGGACTAAATGAGGAAATTTACAAAGAGAATTCAAAATATTTTTACACGTAAATATTAAATAACACGAGGGAAAATAAGTCGCAGCATTAAACAAATGATGGTCGAAATGCTGGCCTTACGAGTTTATGCTTGACGCTGCAAAGACAACTGAGTATATAAACACACATGTCGGAAAAACCGACACCATTTACTAACATTTATTACAATAGGCAGATAATATTTCTGCTGTTTTGTACTTACAAATTAACACGATAAATAGTGTTTTAATGATTCAAAGAAAACGAAGCTACAGTGAAATTTTCCCCTGAAGAAAACAGGGAAATCATTGCCATGTAGCCATTAAATTCACCAGCTAATAATATTGGGAATTCTTATTAAAACATCTGTCTCTGGACGGTAAACATCATGAAAACATTTTCCCTTGAACCAACTTAATTATCAGTACTAAAATAAATTAAATATAAACCCTCTTTCCACTTCTTGATAAAACGCAACTGGAGAACAGTCGATGAGGGAGGGAGAGGACATGTACTCGAGAGTTGCCCTCTCGAGAACATGGGGAACAACAAGTTATTGTTGAAGAGTTTGACAGCACAAATTGACACCATCGTTCCCAGGCAAGGTTTTGTCTAATATTCAGGTGGATATAACATGATACTCAGCATTATTTGTCACTCAGAAACTCACACTCACTCGCACACACATAACCGTATCCATACACTCACACACACACACACACACACACACACACACAACACACACACACACACACACACACACATTCACACACACACACACACACACACACACACACACACACACACACACACCACTTTGTAACACAGCACCAACATGGATTCAGGGATGGCAGGTCCTGCCTCACAGGGTTACTTGAATTCTACGACCAGGCAACAAAAATAAGGCAAGAAAGAGAAGGGTGGGCAGACTGCAAATTTTTGGATTGCCAGAAAACCTTTGATACAGTGCCACACAAGAGGCTAGTGAAAAAGCTGGAGATGCAGGCTGGAGTGAAAGGGAAGGTACTCCGTTGGATACAGGAGTACCTAAGCAACAGGAGACAACGAGTCAGTGTGAGGGGTGAGGTCTCAGATTAGCGAGACGATACGAGTGGAGTCCCGCAGGGGTCAGTCCTTGGACCTATACTGTTTCTGATATATGTAAATGATCTCCCAGAGGGTATAGAATCGTTTCTCTCAATGTTTGCCGATTATGCAAAAATTATGAGGAGGATTGAAACTGAGGACGATAGTAGGAGGCTACAAGATGACCTAGACAGACTGAGTGAATGGTCCAACAAATGGCTGTTAAAGTTCTACCCGAGTAAATGCAAAGTAATGAAACTAGGCAATGGAAACAGAAGGCCAGACACAGGATACAGAATAGGAGATGAAGTACTTAATGAAACGGACAGAGAGAAAGATCTACGAGTTGATATCACACCAAACCTGTCTCCTGAAGCCCACGTAAAAAGAATAACGTCTGCGGCATATGCGAGGCTAGCTAACATCAGAACAGCGTTCAGGAATCTGTGTAAGGAATCATTCAGAATCTTGTACACCACATATGTAAGACCAATCCTGGAGTATGCGGCCCCAGCATGGAGCCCGTATCTTGTCAAGCACAAGACGAAGCTGGAAAAAGTCCAAAGGTATGCCACTAGGCTAGTCCCAGAACTAAGAGGCATGAGTTACGAGAAAAGGCTGCGGGAAATGCACCTTACGACACTGGAAGACAGAATAGTAAGGGAAGACATGATCACAACCTACAAAATCCTCAGAGGAATCGACCGGGTAAACAAGGATAAACTATTCAATACTGGTGGGACGCGAACAAGGGGACACAGGTGGAAACTG